>NW_025060902.1:0-5440 GCF_019279795.1 Protopterus annectens | reverse complement strand
CACATGGCTGATAATCTCACACTGTAACATGCCTGTTACTAACAACAGTCTCCAATTCCTGCGACGAGACCATGCCCCAGC
Organism: Protopterus annectens; assembly: GCF_019279795.1. Classification (NCBI taxonomy): domain Eukaryota; kingdom Metazoa; phylum Chordata; order Ceratodontiformes; family Protopteridae; genus Protopterus; species Protopterus annectens. The sequence goes on along the minus strand of NW_025060902.1, from coordinate 5,359 downwards.
GACACGCCCAGAGGTACCTGTATAAGCGATAATAACAGTATAAACATTATCCATGCACTGTATGACAGCCACAGTTCGAAACACTGGTGCATGTCAAGATCATGTACCCATGGGCGTGGATAGCATGTGGTATGCAACATCGCCTGCAAACACAACGTGAAAGCATACCGTAGTATGCGGCTTGTGTGCCCATATACCTGGCAGGCATGTGTTGTTAGCGCTTTACATGATGTACAGTGACAGCTACACTCCACAGTGGATATCATACTCATATGCAAGACTGGATTTTACCAGGCAGCTCCAGGCTCATTGAGCCTGGGGAGACACCCACCTCCACGATGGCAGCTAGTATTTCTGCATTACGCTGTTCCCTGGTGCAACCCCTGACTGGCCAGGAGCTCCTCTGTGTGTGTGAGTGGGGGCTGGGTTGGTGGCTCCACCTCTACCTGTTCCACCTTTGTTCTGAAGGGCTACCGCGGCGGCATGCTGTTTCACCGTGTCAGAGCAAGCACGTCCGTGGCAGTGTCGGCGCAGATTCATGCTGGTGAAGGTGCTGCTGTTGCCACCCACGTCATTCACCCTCCTGCGCGTGATGGTCCTGCCACAGGTCATCCCGCCGCTGCGCTAAGTTGTGGAACATGGCTAGAATAGCAGGTCATGCTGTCATGCGAGCAACGGGTATGATTACTTCATCCTCCTGGCGGCTGGAAGGCCGGCAAGGTCGAACGAGGCATTATCTGAAGACATAATGATGGTGACAGGTCACATTCACACTGACATGTACTGGCATACGCTGAACATACATTGCTATGACATGTACGTACATCTGCACAAAAAAAAAAAAGTAATCTCTGAGATGCATCATGACATCTTGACACAGCCGATGATTGTTGCTGTCACACCTGTCACACCGTTATGCAGTGGGTATCATATCATATCTCTATGTCAATTCATTACACTGGTACATTAAGGCCCCATGTAGATGGTAACTTTCTGTCAGACATGTGTACCCGCTCGCACCTGTGTTCATACCAATCAGCATCGCGGGTCCGATGTGTGCACAGTTCTACTGTTCACCTGGATGCTGTGTATATGTCACGAGCATCACAGCACTTGAGCCGTTATGGACATCAGCGGTGGCACTGCACGCATAACATGGACACCTGTACATGCGCCGTAAGCAAAGCCATACATACCTACTCAGCACTGTACGGTTCCCGGACAACCCGCCACGGCTCACCTGGTATTGCACATGTGATACACATGGGACAATGTCTAATCGCCATGACATTAGCAGGGATGGTCATACATAGGCATGTGCCGCCAAGCATCGCCAGTATGCCACGCTGACGCACAGCACTTCATGACACCGCCAGGGTGCATCAGTGCCAATATTACTGATCTGGTCAGTTGATAGTGCAGCGCCTGGCGTGCCATCGTGACCACCAGTGTTTTTCGATCAGGATGGCATACGCAGCCTTTGCTGACAGGGCTGCATGGTATGGCAGGGTATATCACATACAGCATGCGGCACAGGGATGTGTCCCCGCTCTGTGGGATACCAGTATTGGGAGGGTGGCTGTCCATTCCATATGTCATTTCTATGGGTATATAGACATGTCGCATGTCCATCACCAGGTGTGGACGATGGCCCCTTCTGCGTGGCAGGTAGGTGCGCATCCTGCTTGGTGGGGGTGTGTATGGTGCATGCTGGTATCGCGACATCCATGCATACACATTACCCCTGACAGGTGCTATGTGCTGTGAAATTGTTCACCACAGTGTTAGGGGAGTGTGCCCGCACGTGATATCCTGCACATGGATGGTACCCCGCCTTGACATGGTACCACATATGTTCACATCCAGTGCCTGCTGTCACTCACCATGTCGGGCGGGTGCACCGCACAGCACCATCCTCCCACAGTGATCTCATGGTGTTGAGCACAGCCTAGATATTCATTTATGGGGACGGGATGTTCAGATAGCGGGGCACTGCTGGTATCATCCATCAGACCATACACATATGACACACACCTCACACACACAGCCCATTCAGTATTGTTTGCAACACTGACACAGCTATACTCAGTGCTAGGGGCCAGGGGCCATTCCCAGCCGTATACATACACAGATGCATAACACGCCTGTCTGTGGCATAGGCTACAATGATGGCGGGGTTCCACATACCGCAGGTTCGACTGTGGCTGGCGCTGGTGTTCGTGCACATAACACAGTAACCCTGTTCTACTGTAGCCAGCGGTGATGTGCGCTGGTGCACATGTCAATGCTGCAAGATTTGTTGGTGTCTGTCTGTCAACAGGCCAGTGGTGGAACATGCAAGGGTATTTGTAATCAAATATGCATGCCAGCCTGTACAGCTGTACTGCTAACATCTCAGGTGCTAATGTGTCATGGACATGCACACCTTACTCAGAAAGGTGATACTGGATTGCCACCCATACCCATCACCTCTTGTGGGTTGCTATTATCCAACACCCTATTTGTAGTGTATGTTCAGGCTATGCACCTGTGCAGGACATGTGGGCATGTAATGCTAGCGCGACCTTTGCACCCATTGTACAATGTCACACAGGTACACTGGCAGCCATACACGCCACAGCCTGATGAAGGTACGACAGGTGTTGTACACACTGCAACACATATCCTGTGGGACATGGTCGTATGTACAGGCATGCCGACAGTCACGCATCAGTGCTACCCCTATATGATGGATATGCCGTATATGTGGCAATACAGCAACTGTCACATGTACCCATGCAATGCCCCCCTACCAACATGGAGCGGTACTGCCTGTGGGGGATTAGCTTCTGCATTCATGCTGTGCCCATAGCTGTCAGTTGTACATCATTACTTGCAACGCACCTCATTTTGGTGTTCTAACGGGTGCATGTTCATCATCACGGCTCCACATTGGGTGGGTCTGTATCACATGTCAATTGTTGTACCGCGGTTTACATGCCAGCAGCCATGGCTTTACTATATGTGAATCAATGTGAGATTCATTGTGATACCATACTTATACATTAAGAGCAGCGTATTCCAGCCATCATATAGCCTTCCTAGCTGACACTGTTAGCCAGCCAGTAGTAGGTGTTCGCCATCTGCACATTAGTCACACAGCACGAGGGCTACTGTTACCCATTCTGGGGACAGGGTGCTGACAGCTGACAGCTGTGGATGGGTGTGATGTTGTCGACAACCATGACAACCATGACTGCACCTAATGGTCACTGCCTGGATGGGTAAATATTCACAACACACACCTACCTTCACGTGAGTACCACATCACTATACAACAATGGACATTCACTGCCAGAACAATGTATTGTGTGCATAATGTCTGTATGACCACACTCAGGCACCACTGGTGGCCTCTTAGCATGGCAGCGGCTGACAGCACCAGTGTATATCCCGCAGACCCATGGGTTACACCATTCACAACGCACCAGTCACGGATGACCCTGTTGTGGATCACATTGCAGTTCCACACATCATGTTACACAAGGCATCATGCACTGAGATGTTGCGGATGGGTGAACAGCTCTGCAACTCAACATACGCACACATGACACATCACCTGGTACAATATATCTCTCATACAACATGTTATTGTGACTGCCCTATGATGGCAATACACAGACTACGTGTACGGGGACATGCACTGGCTCACCGGTGTTACAGCCCTCTGGGTGTGGCTAGCCAAGTGTACAGTAGGCAGTGGTCTGGGCACAGGGACACTGTACATTGACCTACTGTGTCACTGCACCTGTTGCCTATGCTCCTACTGTTATTGTACAGGCATGTGGTATCTGACCGCTATGACGGTCCTGGTCGACCACAATGCTGTGTTACTCATCACCTGCAGCCAAAACGAAATACAGTCTGTGGATTTATTCCAAGTTACTCTTGCAACAGCTTGGTTTGAGCTATATTCAATTTGAATTATAACCTGTGGATTGTAGTTATTTGGCAGATGGTTGCTTACGCAAAATATTTTTTTGAACAGTTCAGTATTGAGAGGAAATAATTTTACACGTGGAGACTGCAAGTGCCAGTGGTTCCGTTTTGTGTCCGTTTTTTCTTATTACCAGTTTCACTATGTATACTATGTACAGATATCGCGGGTTACATCTCAGTCACCTTACATCCCTCTAATTCCCTGTCTTAACTGTAGTATATATATGTATATGTGTACATATATTTCTATATAGATATAATTATATCTATCTACATATATATATCTATACACATATATAGATATATATATTTATATGTATGCATCTTGCGGCGCTTAACGTGCAGGCACCACAGCAACGCCAGATGCTGTAGGACCCGCTGCATTGACTGTTCAGGTGTTGGCGCGAGACATGCTCCACTGGCTGTTGGGTGTACAGTGTTTGGGGGTTGCCTATGTTGGAGTCACACATGAGGCCACCCACACAGTACACTTTTACAGGTGGTCATGTTTGTGTGCCAGTCCCATTTCACTGTGTGAGCAGGTAGGGAGGTGTAAGTCCATGGGCCTACACTGTCAGAGTATGTGCCATAATGTTCCCTCTTGCCAAGGTGTAGGCGCATATTGGGCACGCCCGCCTGCCTGGTCTGGAACCCTCAGCCTGACTCGCCTTGGCAGTTGTGGTGGCTTTGTGGCCCTTCAATCGCTATGTCCCTTGCAGCAGTTGCCTCGCAGGATCATATTATGTAGCATGGCACATACTATGAATATGTGGGCACTATGTGCCTGGGGAGTACCTGCAAGGCTCCACCAGATGTATCCAAGCAACCGGAAACCATGATTTCAGCATCCCTAACTACACGCCCCATGATTATTCTGGTTTATGCGTGGTGCCTCATTATGGCATTTTACCTGTGTGTGTGTGTGCATTCCTGATGGGAGTCATCATCCATGGCTCCAGTGCATAGCCAGCAATCCCCACGAGATGGCTCTTGTAGGATGTCCCCCTGGCAAATACCTGATACATGAAAGGCCAGATATGGGAGTCGTGGTAGCTTCCATGGCCAGCACACACATCCGCGATAATGCCCTGAGCATTGCACACCCATCTGGCAATTGATGGAGGGGGAATGCTCTTGCGGTTTATGTAGCCGCCTACCCCGTTTGCCAGGTGGTGACTTGACGGTGCGCGCATAGCTCCATCGCGACCCAGTACCTCCTCCGGTGCCACACGGTGAAGTGGCGATATTGCTAGCCAAATCCTCCCTGAAGTATATATGCTCATTGGCATGTATAACATGGCATCCAGGAACTGGTGTAGTAACTTGATGCTGATGCCCGTGAGATGCCCATTATATCTCCAGTTGGCCTTTGAAAGGTACC
>NW_025060901.1:0-4166 GCF_019279795.1 Protopterus annectens | reverse complement strand
TAAAATGATTGACTTCAACAATTGGCTAAGCTTATGGTGTCATTCAAAGGGGATCCAGTATCTGTCTGCCTGGGATGACATGATTGACAGACCAGATGCTTTGCCAGAGATGGTCTGCATCCCCTGGGATTCAGGTTACTGGCTAAGGCTCTTGCCCCCCTATAGTGCCTTTTTAGGCAAACTTCAAAGGACAAAACCACCACGTAACAGGTACAAGCATGCAAAATCTGAAGGTAATGCTACTCAATGCTAGAAGTCTAAACCTCAAAATGCACTCTCGAGGCACTCCTAAAATGGAGAACATCGATATCTGTGCAGTAACTGAGACCTGGTTCAAGGCTCCAGAGAGCACCCTGCAATACCAGGCTACAACTCTTACCACACTTTTCGCCACCAAACCGACCAAACACCAAAGGTGGAGGAGTGTCAATATTCACCAAGGATATCTACACCACCAGGCTAGCGTTGGGTCAAATAAGCAATGTGTCTGAAATTTCCATGCAACTAACACTAGGTAAGACTGCAATCCAAATTGTAGCTTACTACAGATCCCCACCATACCCCAAGATTCTCAACAGCACCTTTCTAAACATACTGGAAAATATTAAGATAGAGCCAAACACCCTAATACTGCGATTTTAACTACCTGTCATTAACTGGGAAAACTACTCATGTCCCAACACCTTATGTTAAATAGTTCTGGAATTATAAATTCCACCCACTCTTGATCAATTAATCATAACCCAACTAGGGCCCAATATCCTAGACCTGTCATTACCAACATGGAAATCAATGTTTCCATACCCATGGTCACCCCTCGTTAGTCAGGTCTGACCATAAGCCAATCAATCTCAACATCCACATCCCACCCCACCCCAGTAAAGAAACCACCATAAAAACTTCTCCAAAGCCAACTTCATGCTACTCAAGTCAGAAGACAAACTTCATACACCCATGCAGACGGGAACTGAAAGTTCAACTGCTGAATCCTACACTAGCACTGTACGAAAGCACATCCACTCATGCATGAATCAGGCTATCCTAAATAGAACCAAAATGCTCTCATCCAAAAAGGAAGCCAATCTGGTGGTCCTCACATAAACAAACTTTTACAACAAAAGGAAGAAACTTTTGAAAAAGAGGAAAATTCCAGGATGCAAAAATTCTTTACTAGCCTCAGTAAGAAACTGAGATGCCTCATAAAAACTTCTCCAAAGTTAGTTAATGGAAATAAATTGCCAAAGATTCAAGACAACCACAAAGCATTCTATAACTATGTCAAGAATCTAATGGCAATGCTCAGATCGCTCTGAGCTAAAACAGAATGGCATTAAATATACTGATCCAAGGATATTGCCACATCCTGCAGATCGATTCAGTGCCAACTTCACCCCTCTGCCCCTAAATGGCCCATCTCAATACCGAAGATTGCCAAATTCCAGTAATAACGTCCACACAGGGTACAAAATGCACTCTCTAAAGCCAAGAATACAGCATCCATGGGACCAGATGACATCCCGGCTGTGTACTACATGACCACAATATGAACTGGCACCACCTAAGTGCGTCTTGTTTAATCATAGCCTCACCTCAGGTTTCGTGGCCCACTGAGTGCTTGTGCTACAGTTATCCCAATTCACGCGGGGATCCACCTTGGATCCTGAAACTACCGTCCCATCAGTCTGACAAGCCTTATCTGCAAGGCCATGGAGTCAGACATTTGGAACTTATAAACAAAGACATTGGCAACCTTCAAACACTGACCCCACCCAGTTTGGGTTTGTGAAGGGCCGATCTGTCTCCCAAACTGATTGACTTTGAATCAGTCTCACAGCCATGGATGTGGCAAGGTGGTCCATACAGCTCATTCAGACCTTGCCAAGGCCTTTGACACAATTTCACTCTGGAATCATAGATAAACTTGCTAAGTTGGGCATTAATCCTATGTCACCCAATGGGTTGCTAAAATGGCTTACTGATAGAACCCACACTGTAAAAGTAGCCGACCCAAATCCATCCCCAGACAAGTGACAAGTGAGTACCCTAGGTTCAGTCCCAACAGCTTTGTTTGGCATCTACTTCTCTGAAGTACAGGTCAACACTATGACTCTGAGTTAACAAAGTTTGCAGATGACTGCAAACTAGGGAGCCATTATTGAATCCTCAAATTATGTGGATACTCTACAAAAAGGGCCTTTACAGAACAGATGTTGCGTAAGAGCCATGGGCTCAAGCTCAATGCCAAGAAATGTATTGTTATCCCCTTTGGGGAAAAACATGTATCCAAGGAATTACCATATAGGCAGTACACTCAAACACAGAAATGTGATAAGAGACTTAGGACACAGGACATTCCCACCGACAACCACATCGGGCCACAACAGTCAAGAAATCCTTCTATGTGCACACCTCATCATGAAGGGCTTTTCATCCAGAAAAAGGGAGGCTGCTTGTTCCCACTGTACTCATCCCTCATTAGGACCCATTATAGAACACAACGCCCCATTTGTATGCACCTCTCAAGACATCTGCAACAACTGAAGATGCAGAAATACCCCACAAAAGAATCACAGGCCCAGCAGGATGCCCTACGCCTGACCGCCTTAAAAACTCCAGCTATACTCTGTCACATATCGCCTACCCAGAGTTGAATGCATGCTTAAGATACAAGGCCATACAAACCCAGAGCTGTTGGACATACATTTAGTAAAATCCCAATCCTCAGAGACACACTCTCCAGGGATCTAAACCTGTCATCATAATAAACAAAACATGCTGAGGATAGGTTTCAATCCAGAGACTCCCAGACTCTGGAATAGATTGCCCATACATGTCAAGCAGAGTCTCTTGGAATCTCTTCAGGAGAACCTTGATGATTGGCGGGAGAAAGGAAATTAACCCCAGGATCACGCCAGTCGCCTCTGCTAGACAGGGGTCCAGGAAAGCAAATAATGAAGAACAGCCGGTGGCTAGGCTTGTATAGGCCCCAGAATACAACTGTTTGGTATGTATTTCAAGACATCTGCAACAACTGAAAGGCCACAGAAATACCTCACCAAAGGAACTACAGGCCTGAAGCAGATGCCCTATGCTGACCACCTTAAAAACCTTAGCTATACTTCGTCGTGACATCGCCCACTCAGAGACCATCTCTGCTTAACATACAAGGCCATGTCAAACCCAGAGCTGTTGGACATGCTACACTTAAAGAAACCTCAGTCCCTCAGAGCCACATGCCCAGGGATCTAAACTTTGGTCACAATAAACAAAACACATGCTGAGGATAGTTCGACCTGTACCCCAGACTCTGGAATAGATTGCCCATACATGTCAAGCAGAGTGCCTTGGCCTCTTCAAAAGGAACCTTGACGATGGATGTGGAGAAAGGAACCACCCCGGGATCATTAGCCACCCTGCTAAACAGGGGTCCAGGGAAGAAATAGTGGGAAAAAATAGCCAGGGAATTGTTATGGTTAGGCTTGTATAGGCCCTAGGGCTGATAGCCTAGTACCAACCTATGAACCAACCTATGAACCTATGGATGCTCTTCAAACCTTGGCTGTTCCTTGTTATCTTGTCCATTTAAATATTAAATGGGAGGAGACAAGACACAACTTCAGCTGAGTCTTAAACTCAGTTTGAAGATGCCCAACCTGATAATGCAGGAACAGCCCTTAATCCTAGAATACAGGGAAGTAATTACATGAATCATTAGTGCTGGGACCTTGTAGCCCGGTCTGCTAGAATTTTTATGCAGCACTAAGAAATTTGTATGACCTCTAATATAAGTGAATAGACAGTGTTGAAAATAGAAAAAATAATACTGTGAAAACACATAATTTACGATATTGTACGGCCACTGAAGAACATTTTTTTTTGTGTAAAGTCTCACCCTATGGCGCGCGTACATAATTATCCTTGATTACTACAGTCTGAACTGTGACATATAGCTTCAGAGGGAATAAACATCCCATGGTATTCATCAGTAGTACTATAACTTCCCACTAATAAGTTTTGTTATTGCTCATACCTTATATTCAAACTTTTTTTGTTAGCCATAGTGTGCCCTCATGTTCCATGTCCCAGATGCAGGACTAGGTGGGCACTGGGACGGATGTAATGGCAGGACTCACCATGGTATAACAGAGGCAGTCATGCTGGGATAA
>NW_025060900.1:0-5241 GCF_019279795.1 Protopterus annectens | reverse complement strand
CAGTTTTCCCCTTTTATTGTATTAAAGGTGGTCTGGGTAGCTGACCATAACTCTACTGGAGATGTGGCTGAGCAGATCAGAGTAGAGTCTTCAGCATATTGGATACAGATGACTTTTGGGATGACAGTATAAAGGTCGTTAATGAAGATGGAGAACAGCAAGGGCCCTAGTATAGAGCCTTGTGGTACTCTGAGGGTGTTAGGTAGAAGGTTAGAGAGTTTGTTCTCCCAGAGGCCAGCCTGCTGTTGACCATGCAGGTAGGATTGAAACCATTGGAACCATTGGCTCCAGCATCTAGACAGTCTTTGCAGGGTGTGGAGTACAAGTTGGTGATCAACCATATCGTATGCCTTGGAAATATCCAAAAAGAGGGCTGCGGATATATAATTATTGTTGCAAGTATGGCTTATGGTGTTAGTAAAGGCTAGGAGTTCTGAAGTAGTGCTGTGATGAGGATGTAAGCCATGCTGAGTGTCTGCCATAATGCGAGTTTGGATTAGGTGGTGCATGAATTGTCTATGATGAAAGTTTCCATAATCTTTGCAAGTGGAGAGAGTATAGCTATTGGCCTATAATTCGAGACTTCAGTAGAGCTACCTCCTTTGTGAAGTGGGATTACATATGACATTTTCCAGATGGTGGGAAAGTTAGATTCTAACATGGTTCCTTTGATTACCATTGAGAGGGGGTAAGCAATAGCATCATCTGGTTTTGATAGGTACTCGGCAGGGGTTGATCAGCAGAAAGTGTAGTGGGTTTCACTGTTTCAATCAAGGTACGGAAAGTGAAGTGGTGACTGGTTGGCAGCTGGACACAAGTATTTTTCTAGGGTGCTACTTTCAGACCAGGAGCTAGGAGGTAGATGGCTAGCTAGGGCCTGAAATGTCTCAGTAAAGAACTGGTCAACACTATCAGGAACATCTTCAGGGTATTATCAATAGTAGCATCAGGGATTGGGGTTGACGTTTGTCCAGGATGTAGTATATATGACATGCCACCTGACAGGGTATGGCATTACTGGGTTCAGAGAGACCAGTCCCCAGATTGGCTGTGTGGTGGCATCCCACACATGTGTTGTACGTTCCTGGCCAAGGGTGATGGCTGACTGCATACATGTGGCAGATGTGACAATGACACATGACTCACATAAACCACAACTGGACCATAGAGGTGATTCACAGGTTACCTTTGCACATGCTACCCTAGTAGTGTGATTGCCATGGTGAGTACCAACACATAGGGCCAATGGGGAACAACATACTGAAGGTGTGTATGTGTGGGTGCATCGCTACTGTTTCATAGCACTGACATATATGACTGCACACATGGGTAAATGCCAGGTAAGATGTGTGCAATGTGTCACAGGCAACGATTACAGGACAGACAGTGACGTTCTGTCATGTGTAAAGTTGACATAAAGATGACGCTATGCAGATGTCACTAGAAGTCTACAGAAGCACTGTAACTCTGCATTGCAGGTGTAAGCAGTGTTCCAGGAACCTGCGAACATGCATGCAAACAAAGCTACAGTAAACAGGGCTGGAAGTAGTGCATTATACAACAAAGAAGGGGTAACAATAACAGTAAGTAACAATGCAAATATGTAGGCACTATCAACATGTACCCAGGAATACAGTGCAGATGCCCATGGTAGAACTGATATTATGTCATACTATTTGTGATTTGGATTACATTGGTACTGCACATATATCTACATGCAACATCCACATGGCATAGTTGTTGTGGGCAACTTGACACCATTACTGTACATGTCCACCATTGCATATCACTACTTGCTTAGCTTTCCCCTGTGCTACCCATGTATGCGGCTATCTGTTGAAAACCTTACCACCGCATGCAATTATGTGCAGCTGTTATACTTTGGTATGTACTATGGGTGCAGATAACAATTCAGGACATTCATACAGTTACTGCAGCAGGCATGCTGGGATAAACACACAGTCATAGCAGCACACTGTACTGTTACCAACATGATACTACTAATACACTTCTATGTAGTCACCCTGTGCATCAGCAATGTGTTTACCTGTTCCCGCAATGATGTTGGAGATTGCAGGAGGTGGCACAGTGTCATCATATGCACAGGGTGTGGATTAGGTATGCCTGAGTCAGCCACTGATACCACCAATTGACATGTGTGTGTATGTGTGTTGGTGAGGGGTAACGGTACAGGGTGGGGCAATGTTGGTGCAGTGTGTGCGTGTATGTGGTTGCCCTAGGTGTTAACATTTTGCATGTGTGTATGCATGCACACAGTTCCACCTCATGGCTGCCATATACAGGGGTTTGTGGACAGCCACAGACTGCACCTGGCAGGCCATACAGATCAGTGTCTGTGTGCACGGACACGGTACCTGTGCCTGGCAGGGGTGCTACGGACCGTATCCAGTACAAAGCCAGACTGGGTACTGTCATCAGAAGCGGGAGTGTGTTGACTGGACACAAGTCCCTGTTGGGACTGTCCAGAGCCACGTGCACGTGGTCTCCTGGGGTGTTCCGATGACAGCACAGACCCAGCATTGCTGGGGCTGCTGCTGGCACTATGGTGGCGTGCGCCAGCCTGTTGTCATCCACGCCGACTGCCAGCTGCTGCTGCTGCGGCATAGCCACGCCAATGCTGCAAATGCCCACCATTGCCTGGCTCTTGGACATCTGGTTGTGGAACTGCTGTAATATGTCCCCACAATGTCTGTCTATGACATCGGTGAAGTTACGGATAGCATCCGCAATGTCACGCATACTGTCTGTCATGGCTGTGCGACATGCTGTCAGCTCCCTCAGACCCTGTCTGGTGTACCTTTCCATACATGTGCCTGCATGACAGTCCAAAACATAGCTGAGGTTGACAGACCTCTTTGGGCACGCGCCAGAGGCAGTACGCCACGGATGCTCCCACGAGAACCCATGGGCAACTGTCTGTGTGGTACCATCGAGACCCTGCCCATGGCTGCTGTGTGGGGACGCATGTGCCACAGGTACCACATTACCCTGGTCTATGCCCACTGTATCCTGTCCATCACCTAGGGACAATGGTGACAAAGGATGTACAGGCAGGATGACTGTGCGCAATGATGGGGTTGACAGCTGTGTACTGTCAATTGGCTGACCAATGGCAGACCCTGACACACCTTCCTGTACCATTACACAAATATCATTACCAGTAGCCGTGGCACAGGATTCAGGTTCCCTGCTGCAGGTCACCAGAGCAGCCGCAGAACCTGTGGGAGGAAGACAGGAAACACAGTTTACAGTCTCCAGACAGTGTTACCAGTGATGCACTTATACACACATGCACACATGCACAAATGGACACATGCACACATGCACACATGGACACAGGCACACATGCACACATGGACACAGGCACACATGCATACATGCACACGTGGACACATGCACACAGGCACACATGCACACATGCACACATGCGCACAGGCACACATGCACACATGCACACATGCAGACATGCACATGTGGACACATGCACATGTGGACACATGCACACATGCACACATGCACACGTGGACACATGCACACATGGACACATGCGCACATGCACACATGCACGCGTGGTCACATGCACACATGGGCACATGCACATGCACACATGCACGTGGTCATGTGTACACATGCACACATGCACACGTGGACATAGGCACGCATGCACACATGCACACATGCACACATGCACACATGGACACAGGCACACATGCACAGTGCTGGACACATGCACACCTGCACACATGCACACATGCACACATGCACACATGGGCACAGGCACACCTGCACACATGCACACCCTGCAGTATACACACAGAGCACTACTGAGTTACACTACTGTTACTAGCATTATCAGGACTATTATAGGTTATGTTAAACACACTCACCAGCATGGATGGCCTGTCTTGCTGTAACCCTGGAGGGACCTGCAGAAATGATGAGATTAATGTCAGTGGGTACAACTGTGCCATTGATATTGCATATGATACAGTGTACAGAACAGTCAAGTGTACATATGGCATATTACCTGCATGCTCCATGTCGTGCTGCTGTGTGGAACCAGCCTCCATCATAATGCAGGTGTACTGCTGTTGGTGTTCTGGGACTGGAGCCACAACACTTAGGAGTAGCCCCTCCAGTCTGGTGAGGGGGGGATATGTGGCCACCCCACCTCCTGTGGCGACCTGTTGCCTGTGGATATCTGATGCATGCTGCCGGACACTTCAGATTAAATCACTGCAGTGATGTCGTACCTGCTCATATGTCCTGTTATGCATGCCAATATCATTTACCCTATGGACAAGGTCTTGCCACAGTGCGCCCTCTCCTGCTGATTCTGACTGGTGCGGAAAACAGGATGTCATACTCCGCACCAGGCTCTGGTGGATCTCCTCATCTTCTGCCACAGAGTAGGTGGGTTACGCTGTGCGCCATCTCCTGGAAGACAACACAAACAGGATATCAGCAGACCATGTCAGCAATATATGGCACACATACTATACATGATACTCATGTGTAGTGATATACTACTACTCCCATATGTTGCATGTGTGTGTGTCGTGGTGGATACACAGGTACATGGCCAGATATCAGTGCTCAGCCAACACCTGTGCAACAATACCTGCCACATTCCACACAACATAGTAGCATGCCCCATCGGTCAGCACACACTGACAGGTGCAATGCACAACCTCACTCTGGGAGTTCATCCCAAGGTACTGTATGTGGGACACCGTCCACTACTGTGATGTGGACAGAAGTTACTCGGCCTGGATATACATATCCCACCACCACCACCAGCACAGTAGACTACTTTGATATGTATGTGATTAGACAGTTATTCACTTGCTGGGACTGAGATGGTATCCATGCAGCACACTGGGCCAGTGGAAGCCACAAGCACACTGCTGACCCCTTTGCAAATGCTTACCATGGACATGCCACAGATTGCATGGAACTTGCACACATTTCTAACCCAGACTCTATGCACAAGGTTAGGCATCCTGTCCGGTGGACCCCAGACAGAGGCAGATTGTATAACAATAGCAGGAGGCTACTGCAGGACAGAGCACATTCACATTAAGGGAGGCATCTGTGGTCAGCACTGGTACTACTCTACAGTCCGTCATAACACGCCACGGCCTACTCTGGGAGGAAATGGACACAAACACTATGGATGACCACAAGGCCTTCTTCAGTTATGTTACACTATGGAATGAA
>NW_025060899.1:0-4964 GCF_019279795.1 Protopterus annectens | reverse complement strand
TCCTTTTAACCCAGGACCTGCCTCTTCAAGTTAGACAAGCTAGACAGCTCTTATCCCCCTATTGTAAATTTCTGATAGACAGAAAACAAAAATTTCAAATGAAATACCCAAATTCTCTAATATTTTATGTGGAGGGGATTAAATACACAGTCGCTAACAGAAAAGAAGCAAAATCTACCTTTATGAAGGTTTTCAAGAAAGTTCCCGACCTGGACAGTTGAGTGCACCCTCCGGTGGATCTGGCATGGCTTCCGAGTTCGGTTTCATGTCGTGGAAATAGTCGAGGACTTACTTTTCTTTGAATTTACTTTGTCCAGCTTCAAGGCCTCATTTTTAAAGTGGCGCGACCTGAAATCTCGCTCTGCGAGGTACGTGAACCTCGCTAAGAAATTTGCAGCATTGGGGACTATTCAGCGTTCCCACGCGAGGAACTGAAAACTGATTTCCGGCTTCTGAGGGTTCTTTGAGGAGGTGGCGCTTCCGGAAGTCCGGCAACAAGATAAATCCCCCGTCGAGAAGCTAAGCAACCGGCTTAGCTGTGTAGAAAGCCAGAAAAGATGAAGGAACTGTAAATAAAAGAAAAAAAAAAAAACATTTCAGTTATTCAGTTAGTTAACATTATAAGAAGTAGACATGCTTATTAACTTATCCTGTAGACTTCATTCAACTAAAGAGGTATATGCAATAAATCATTTACACTAAATACAATCCAAAATATTCATAAACACACAAGGTTCGACACCAAACCACTCTCAATGTTAAACATGTCATATGCATCAACTACATTATCCCTTCATTACCAATAAGCAATTAAATGTTAAAAAAATACTGAAGTAATTCTCTTTTGGTAACAAAAACACCATTTACAGATGAATTATTCACTACTAACATTGTGTCAAATGTATGCGCCAATATAATTATTATATGCATAAGGGTGCCAAGTAAACAAAACACATATAAAGCAATTTTGAAACAATACTGGCATTTTATATACATTTAAAGTATCCAATCTTAATTACTTATATTTTCAGTGCATTATAAATTGGTGCTGATCATCACAGCTTAATGTTTGTTTTTTACATAATATTATACTGAAATCAATATTGTGGAATAAATTAAAATGTTCTAGCAATGTTAAATTTCTAACCTGACTGTCTCATAGCGGATAGTATTTTGGGTATAATTTATCACCAAATAGTTCTAATGTTACCAAATTCATATTTACACTAGAGAGATCCAAAACAGTGATTTTTGTTTGTCTTTTGTTTTTAAAGTGGGTGTAAACATTATTAAAAAAAAGTATCTTCCAGTAAAATTACTACCATTTTGGTACCAAAACTTAAATCTATAAACAGATGGGGTATTGATCCCAGTATTGTTTTAAGGTTACATAAGCTATTTTGGTAATTAAAAATAATTTGTATAAATGGTGGTATTTGATCATTAATAGTTAAATTGGGGTATTATAGGGTGGACTAGGAAGATCCATCATTTTATTTCCTTAAAAAAGGTAATTAAAAGGATAGCTTTTAAATGTATAGAAGGGTGGAAAATGAAAATTTTAAGACTCTCAAGTGGTTATATAAACATAATCAGTTAATAACCTTGAGATATGAGTTAAACAGTTGATAAAAGTTCAATTACTATTAGTAACAAGTAGATTAGAAAAAAGGTGACCAGTGCTAAATTAAGATCAGGTCTGGTTTAAAAAGTTTATGCAATTTTAGACAACTCATTTCAAAGCTCATAAAAGGAGACGCAGTCGTTAAAGCAGTGTTATTAGGGAATGAGTGGGTTAGACTTTGTATTAATTAGGGTAGATGTTTCAGGGCTATTACATTTTCCTCACCGTTCAAATATTAACATTCATGTTATACATATACTAAGAGTGCAAATATTTACAGAATCTAAATCGGGACAGGCCCTGTTTAATTCCTGGTCCAGGAGTATAGTGGGTAGGCACAGGGAAGGGACGGGAATGAAAGAATGCTTTCGTATAATATTTTTCTTAGAAATAATTGCAACCCAGCACAGTTACACAAACATTCAAGACCACTACTACAAAAAGAAAGTTTCATGAATGTGGGAAATAGATTCATGGAATATTAAAGGGCTCCAAAACATCAAAAAAAGAAAACTGTTTTTACATGTAGTTCTGAAGGCGAGAGCAAGTTGCATATTAATCCAAGAAACTCATTTAACTACAGAACAATGGTCAGAAATAAAAAGAAAAAAAATGGATAAGAGAAATTATAGCTTCTGAGGGTAGAACCAACAGTGCAGGAGTAGCTATAATCATTAAAGATCAGTATCAAGATAAAATTCTGGAATCCAAAACAGATAAAGAAGGCAGATGGTGCTATGTAACCCTATCAACTCCTACCTATGATAAACCTATTTTACTGCTTAATCTATATGCGCCCTGTAATAACCAACACTCTTTTTTTGCCTCATTGTATCCTATTTTAAATCAGTATAAAAACCATTACATAATAATTGGAGGAGACTGGAATGCATATCAAAATCCTAAGAAAGATAAATCAAGTCCACAGGCAGCATATAACAAACAAGCAGTGTTTTCATTAAGTGAACTCAAATATGATTTTAACATATATGACCCTTTCACTTACGGTAACAACCCAGATAATCCAAATAACTTTACATTTTACTCAAGTTGTCATAAAATGTGGTCGAGAATTGACTTTTTTCTTATTTCAGAAAAGCTGAATAATTTTGACCCCTCAGTAGCAGTGCACACTCGGTTTCTATCTGATCACTCCAAAATAACCTTGAATATTACTAAGAACATCAAAAGCAGCATACCTATAAGGGGTTATAATTGGTCGCTAAACCCTAATCTTTTAAATAAAAGGGATATAATTCAGGAAGTTCAAGACATCCTTAAAGTAGCTATAGCCAATTTAGGAAAACAAAAACACCCTCCTGATATTGAATGCGCACAATCAAAACTCAAATAAGAGGTATTTTTCTTCAAAAAGCCTCTTATTATAAGAAGATCCAAATTAAAGAAATACAGCAATTGGAGGCTAAAAGTAAATCATTAGAACAGGATCTAATTAAAAATATAACATTCAAATGGAAAAGGATCTATTGAAATGTCAGAAAGACCTTTTATGATTCACAACAATAATCTATCATTTCAAGAAACTAAAATTCTGGCAAACTATGCTAACCATATTCAGACACCATCACGGGCACTAGCAAGAATCATTAATCAGTCTAAGACACCATCTCAAATTGCTGAAATACTATACAAAAACAAAAGTTATACAAAAACTGAGGATATTATCAACATTTTTGAAACCATATACTCACAAATATATGGAGAACAAGAACACTTAAACATAAGCGAAAATGGTAGAGATTTTCTTCAAAAACTTAATTTTCCGAGAATTAATGAGGAACAGAAAAGAGAATTAATAGAACCAATAACCATTGACGAAATAATAATTACAATTAAAAATTAAAACCACATAAATCTCCAGGCCCTGATGGGCTCACAACAGAGTTCTATAAAACATTTCATAGTGCGGTTGCACAAATTTTAGTTCATACACTAAACTATATTATGAACAATAAAATTAATGACATTCACTTTACTGCATCCAAAACAATATTCATACCTAAAGAAAAAACTGATCTACAGAACCCGGACAACTACAGACCCATATCATTACTTAATTTAGATACCAAAATCTTAACATCTATTCTGGCCAACAGACTGAAAAGAATTACAGATATAATCATCTCAAATGAACAATCTGGTTTCTTAACAGCTAGACAAACCAGTGACAATACACTAACATTACACACATTAATTTCCTATGCTAATCAATATAACCTAAACATATATGCACTGATTATAGATGCTCAGAAGGCCTTTGATAGAGTTAACATAAAATTTTTACTACAAATTTTACCATATTTTAATATTCCTCAAGAATTTGTTCTAACCCTGCAAGTACTATATAACAATCCTTATACAGCTCTATATATAAATAAAAGCTGGTCTAATAGAATACAAATTAAAAATGGTACTAGACAAGGATGCCCTCTATCTCCCTTATTGTTTAACCTATATTTAGAACCCTTATTCTTATATATCAAACAAAATATATACCATAATGCTCCAATAATATTTAACACAACAATATCCTTGTCAGCTTTTGCTGATGATCTTAATATATATTGCACAACACCAGTCTCAGACACTGAGAAAATAATGTTGGCTATTAAAGACTTTTCTTCAATATCAAACTATAAAATAAATATAAAAAAAACATTTTTCCGTTAAAATCACCAAAACCCTTCTCACTTTTACCTCTGATAGGTCAAATAAAATCTGAAGAAAGGATTAAATATTTAGGAATTATATTCTCCACAGATAATAAAAATTTCTATCTTAATAACATTAAACAAAAGTGGGACCACATTCTACTTGATCTAAGAAGATGGATAAATCTAAACTTACCAGTACTTTGCAAAAGTTTCAATTATCAAAATGAATATTTTGCCTAGATTATTATACATTTTTATGTCTTCACAGTTACTAATACCCAAGAAATTTTTAAGCAAATTCACACTGAATTCGCTAGATTCATTTGGGATCCGAAAAAAATGTAGAATTTCATATGACAAACTGATGACACCAAAAAGTAAAGGTGGACTAGACCTTCCAAATTTTGAATATTATTACTTGATTATAAATGCAAATAGAATGCTAAGAATTGCAAATTACAATTCACAAGAAAATAGTTGGTCTCCATATTGGGTAAAACTAATCTTTAAATATATTCAAAGTTTGAATATAAACCCTAAAGCGCTACCTTTCCTAAATAGTGAAAATATCAAAACACATAATTTAATGGAACCCTCAAAACTCGTTTTACTAACACAGAACCTATTCAAAACAATGGGTCTTTTTTAACCTATGATGCTCTCAG
>NW_025060898.1:0-5010 GCF_019279795.1 Protopterus annectens | reverse complement strand
GCAGGGCATGTTTTTACCAGCATGCTTGCAGGCAATTTAGAGGACCCCTTTTTTTTTCAAGTATCAGTATGCCTTTGGAAATTGGGAGAAGAGCGGAGACCCTGTGGAAAACCCAAATGGATAAGATAAAGGATAAACATGCAAATTGAAAAATATCGACGGGGAACTGAACTAGAAAACCAAGTGGTGTGAGGCAGCAGCACTAGCCACTCCCCCCCTTGCCACCATGGACCTCCAGTTTTATTCCATGTATCCTACAGATGCAGTTCATTGTCATCTCGCAGGGAAGTTTTCCAGTTTGATTCGGGACTTGGGTGCCTTCTGTGCAGAGTCTGCATGTCCTCCGTTTTCTGGGGGTTTTTTGCAGGTGCTCCAACTTCCTCCCACATTCCAAAGACTTGCAGTATTTGGACACTCTAAATAGGCCATGTGTGTGAGAGATATGGAATGACGGCCAAGGCAGGGCTAGCCTCCTGGCACTGTGATCATTGCCTGTAGATGACCTACTATTGATGTGGCACTCTGACCACCATGTGCAAAAAGGAGGTAATGGATGGATGGACAGGAGAATTGAGAGGCCTGTAAATTGCCAGTAGATGTCCATTGTATATGGTGTGTTTGTGTTTTCTGTCTGTACATATACATGCATCCTGTCTAGCACTGGTTTCTGTGTTTTGTCTGCTGATTGCTAAGATAAACCCTGCTTCCTTAGTGATCCTGACTAGGATAAAACATGTCTCAGAAGATGAATGAATGAATGGGCCTTAGTAAGAAATTCATGCTTTGCTCGAGCAGCATGGGTAGTAAAACCTGTTGTCCATTTAGTATTATTTCTGGGAAGTGGACGGGACTGAGAAACTTTTAAGTGTGTTCTGTTGTTTATTTTTAAATGCAAATGGTACAAAGAAAAAGTGCATAAATTACTACGAGGTACAAAATTTAGAAGTTAAAAAGCAAAGCTACTTATCCACCTAAATCTTGTTTGTCTCTACTTGCAGTATTTCTTTTGTCTTTAAGCGTTTTATTTTATGCAGTCATCTGAGTACTTTTGCTGAGATTAGTATCTCATCAAAGTTTGGGGGGCTTTATAACAAATGTCCCTGACGAATTCTAAGGCATTGATATTACATTAACATTGTTAGCTGTCAAAGAGGGTGCAAGGATGCATGTCTGTCCCACAAAAGTCTTTTGGGTTTCCAAAAGTCATTGTATCAGTTTGTTTTTATTCATAATAAGTCCCATGCCTGTTAACAGGGCAACATATATACAAGTGGTTAAGAAAAACTGCATAGATGAAGCTGGGAGATGTATCCGAGTGCTATATAGGTGGATTTTAGCATGAAGAATGTGGTCCAAGTTTGGGAATAGGGATAAAAATGCATTAACAAAGCTAGTAAATAAGACGGGAGGCAGTCGGGATCCTGATGTTTAGAGGAGACTGAAAGTGGTTGAGAGGGGTGCTGTTAATCAGTACTTTGTAGGTAGATTTTATGGGGGCAAAGAGTAAAATTCTTTAGAAAGGTCATTGTAGATCACTGTTGCCTATTTTTCTGCATCTGTATTTCTAAGGAGACTGCTAATGCATGTGAGGGACAAGTGTACTGTGGCCCTTTTTAAACGTGGTAGTTTGTAAAGAGAGTATACTTGCAGAAACAGTCTTTAGTTGATTAGTCATTTTTTCTGGTTTTTTAAAAATTTTTCTCTATTATTCCAAGTGATTTTCCCTGACCAAATCTTAGCATGGTCTACAAGTCCAGAATAAAAAGTTTAAGTGTTGGTCAGCTTCAAAAATATGTTCACAACTATTCAAAGCAAGTTTCCATACTTCCAAAGCACACCAACAGAAGCAGGCACTCACCACAGACAAGACATGTATGTGCCCCCCCAAAACCCCCACACACACACACACACACACACACACACACACACACACACACACACACACACACACACACACATTTTAGTCAACCTGGTAGACATATAGAAAATATGTGGAAACATAACCAGGTGGGAGCTAGTATTTGTAATGCAGTATGGGGGTGCATATGTAAATGAGTGGATCCCAAATGGGGGGGTTAGGGTGACATTTTCTGTCACTTGACAAAGCCGAACTTGGTAGGATCTAGTGTCTGTAGGTCCCCAATGTCTTTGTTTATGAGCTCCATGATGATCCTCTCCATAGCCTTGCAGACTAAGCTAGTCAGGCTTATGGGGGATAATTTCCAGGGTCCGGGGGCTCCACCTTTGTGGAGTGGGACCACTGTTGCTGTACACCATTCTGTGGGCACATATCCTGTAGTGAGGCTGAGATTGTATAGCTGTTTTATTTGAGGGATTAGTTCCTCTTGGAGTTCATGTAGGACCCAAACCCGGGACGCCATCTGGTCCCATGGAGTGTTTTTGCTTTGGAGAGGGCAGCCTTCACCCGAGCATCAGAGATGTTTGGGAGCAGCCCTCTGCCGGGATAGATACTTGCTCTTTGGGGGAGGGGGGGGAAAAATTTGCACTGAACCTGTCTGCCAGGATACTGGCGATGTCTGTGGGTTCCGTGATTTTTTCATTTAGAATCAACTCAGAACAAGTCTGGGAGTTGCATCCCAGGTTTCTAACATAACTGAAAAAGCCTTATGATTGTCTTTGGTGTCCTGTGCAATTTTTTCTCGAAGCTGGCCTTGGAGGATTTTGAGGGGTTGTAATTTTTTCTAGTACTGATCAGAGATGCCTTCCTATTAGGATTTTGCTCTATCATGTAGTAGCTTCCTCCTTCTGTTGTACAGTTTATTTATGGCAGGGGGCCACCAGACTGGACGCCTGCCTTTGGATGATTGGGTCTTGGTTTTGTTTGGGATAGCATGATCCATGCTTTCCTGGAGATGTCCGTAGAATGCTTTATATAGGATTCTGCAGTTTGGGCCCTAGTTTCCACTGGCCCTGGGGCCTTGAAGGATTCCACTTTGGTTTTGAGAAGTGAGAAGTTCGCTTTGAGAAGTTTTTCACTGTGGTTTTCTGGGCTGGGGTGGGTCGGGATGTGGCATCCAGTGAAATTAATTTATGGTCTGATCTTACCAATGAGGGATATACTTCTGGTGTGGGGCATAGATTTCCCCATGTTGGTAATGATCAGGTCTAGTATGTTGTCCCTCTTGTGGGAGTGGTGACTAGTTGTTCCATAGATTTGAGTTTATAATTTCCAGGAATCTTTGGGCTAAGGTGCTGGGCTTGAGTAGTGCTTCCAGTCAATGCTTGGGTAGTTGAAGTCGCCCAATATAATGGTGTTCGGAGGGATTTTCATGTTCTCCAGTGTTTTCAGGAAAGCCGAGTGAAGATCCTGACTTTGAGAGGGTGGTCTGTAGGATGCTATAAACTGAAAAGAGTCTTGCCCACGTTAGTTGCACATGGATGGTCTCCGATACTTCGTGCAATGCCACTAACCTGGAGGTGTGGATATCCTTGATAAATATGGAAACTCCCCCCCTTTTTATGGTTCGGTCCGGGTTTTGGGGCCGAAAAGCATGATACGAGGTATAGCCTGGTAGTGCTGGGGTGCTCTCTGGAGCCTTGAACCAGGTTTCTGTCACTGCACAGATATCGATGTTCTCCATACTGAGGAGAGCTTCGAGTGTGTGCATCTTTAGGTTAAGACTTCTGGCGTTTAGCAGCATTACCCTTAGTTTCTTGTTCCTTGTGTTGTCTATGGGGGGGGGGCCTTGCCTAAAAAGGCACTATGGGGTGGCAAGAGCCTTTGCCAATATCCAAAGCCCAGTGGTGAGGGTGCAAGCCCCAGCAACGGGCTTGTCGAGCATGTCATCCCAGGCTGACAGACACTGGATCCCCTTTGAATGACACCAAAATTTTAGCCAATTGTTAAAATCATCATTTTGTCTTTGACTGTGGCATCATTCAGGTGAGGGTAAGATGCTGCTCAAGGTCAGGGTCATACCAGCCTGGGCTACATGATCAAGAGCTCCTCTGTCTCTTTTATGTAGTCCAGGGAGGTACCCCAGGTCATTCACACCAGCATGTACAATGACTGAGTCATATTTGTATTTGCTTTGGAGTGACCTGAGGTTTCTATGTGGTGGATCCTAGCACCCCACAGGCAGCTCACTGTGACCTTCTCTTTATTCAGCCTGGTGAGCGGGATGTCAGTGTGTCTGACAATAGAGTCACCTATTACAAGGGGTATCAGGTTTGTTATTCAGCCTTAGGGCTGTGGCTGCTTGGCACACTGACTTTGTGGGCTATGTGTGTGCATGTTTTGTTTTGAGGTAGCGTTGCTTGGAGGTCTCTGTTGCTTTGGTAGATTTTTTTTTAGAGCCTCAGAGTATGTTTTTTTTGTATTTATGTGTTTGGTTTCCCGATGTGTTGGGACTATGTGATACTGGAGCAAACTCAGACAGCCCTGGTTGAACTATACCTCTCAGTTGTCCATATCTTTGCAGAATGAATAGATATTTGCTTATTTTTGGTTTGTTCCTCATACAATGAAGTCACTAAATGAGACATTTGAGTTTCAGACATCATAACCTTCAGAAAAATGCATGCTAATGCAAGACCTGTTATTCTATCAACTGTCAAGTTTATACAAGAGCAATTTTTAGTGGTGTTTGTATGTTCCCCCAATATATTTAGCCTTGTCCAGATTTCCTGCATTAAGAGGTTGAGAGGTATGTGCAAATCGCTTTGTAGAATTAGGAATATCCAAACCTCTCCATTGTCCCCAATTTTGGCTCAAAATGTTGCTCTCCCCTAATAATCCTTCCTCAAAATGGCAATTTTGAAAGAAAATGTGATTGAAGTCTCCTAGAATAATGGTGTTGGCTTAATGCATAGGGACACCATATTAGTTAGGTAGGAGATGTGGACTGTTGGGGTACATAGAGGAATAGTTAGGTATGACACAGTAAGGAGTTTTGTTAATGCTAAGCTGGATGCAGAGGAATTCCCCATTATCTCACATAGCAAGTCTGGAGATGAAATGTTGTTTAAGAATATGTTGTTTAAGAATAT
>NW_025060897.1:0-5019 GCF_019279795.1 Protopterus annectens | reverse complement strand
ATTAACTTGTTACTGTAATGCACTCTGTATACATTGCAAAGATCTTGCATCGTACCATGCAGTACATTTGCCCAGCTCTGCCGCATTGTAACTGGTAAAAGACATACTCCAGTTAAGAAAGGGGAAAAAAACTTCAGCTCGGTGTCTTACCTGCACATGGATCGGTAGCCAAACATAAAGTGCTAAGAATGTAAACAGAAGTTTGCAACGAATACAGTATTACTGGCACGAGAAAAAAAAAAACGTAAAGCCTGTCAATAATTTTTAACTGTTTCATGGAAGTTATGTTGAATGTAGTTTATAGTGGTTTCTGTGGAAACATTTCAAGCAGGACACCTTGTGACAACACAGTGGAGCACATACTGCAGGATTTATTTGTTCTGTATTTCATTAAGAGATGTAATTTGCATACAGTTATGTTCAGGGAAACATCAGAAGCCTAATGCAGGAGTGTTTTGGCATGTATGCTAAGCCATTTGATGTTCATTGAAAATCATAGTTCTTAAGAAAGTGTAATTTCAAATATTCAGGTAGTATGTGACAGTCTGAAATACACCCTTGCTTTCTTGGGTGACATTACTTAACTTGTACAATCATAACATTTGAAACACTAAATGTAAAGAAAAAAAAAGTGTGTAACTGAGCGTGTGTATTTGGTGTGTGTGTGAGATGGGGAGAGAGTGAATGCATGTATGAGTGAGAGCGATCAGTGAGTGAATGCATGTATGAGTGAGAGCGATGTGTAAGGTGATTGCATGTATGAGTGAGAGCGATGTATGAGTGAATGCATGTGCGAAAGGAGCTGAGCAAAGAAAGTGAATGGTATATGCAGTGTGAGCTGAGCAAGAAAGGAATGCATGTCTGAATGAGATTGATGTGTGAGTGAATGCATGTATGAATGAGGGCGTGACTTTGTGCATGTGTGTGTGAGATCAGGAAATTGGGTGTGATGTATGAGTGAATGCAGATATGGATGAGGAAGTGAATGTGTATGAGAGAGTGAAGAGTGAAAGCGAGTGAGCGTTCCTCTGACAGCAGTTAACAGGTGGGTGGTTGCATAATGGGAGGTGGTTAGTTATGAAATAGGTAAAGTAGGGTTAAGAGTGGGTGTGTGTCATACCGCTGAATCTAAAAATCTGGACAAAGCCATACATGAAAGTGGGACAAATACCCCAAAATAGGGACAGTTTTAATAAATATTGCTCTTACAAACTTAGAAAGTTGATAGAGTAACAGGTTTTACATTATAATGAATTTTCTGAAAGGTATGAATTCTGAAACTCAGATGTCTGCCATCATACCTCTCAACCTCTTAATGCAAGAATTCTGGACAAAGTCATAAATAAAAGTGGGACAAAGGCCCAAAAATAGGGACAATTTTTAAATATTGCTGTTAAAAACGTAGAAAGTTTGATAGAATAGTTTTGCATTAGCATGAATTTTTCTGAAGGATATGAAGTCTGGAACTCAAATGTCTGTTATTTTCTAACTGCAGTATGTAATGACTTACCACTAATTTGCCAGAAAACCAGAAGCATATAAAAACAGACTAAAAATAGGAGGCCAAAATCTGGACATTCTGTGAAAATCTGTACAGTTGAGAGGTATGTTTGTCATTATTTTCTAACTTTAGTCTTTCGTGAATTGCCACTACGTTTGCTAAACAACCAAAATTTTATGAAAAATGGACCAAAAATGAGGCAAAAATCTGTACAGTTGAGAGGTATACAAAAAGGCAGATAAAGGAGTGTGCAAAAGTCCTCACAAACACTGCATTTAATAACAAGATACCTTAAACCAGCTTTGATGGGAAGTAAGGAAGCATAAGCTCATAGGAAGGATGGAAAGTAAGGAAGCATAAGCTCATAGGAAGCATAGCTACAGTATACAGTATTATGTTTAAGATTTTATTCTTTGAAAGTGTTTTTAAAGTGTTTTATATGAAAAGAAAAGTAATATAAATACTTGACTGAGGCAAACATTTGACTAAGTGACATTTAATAAGGACTATATGTACGAGTTTCGACTTGCATACAAATCTGACTTAAGGACAGACTAAAAAACTGATTTCGTCCTTAACCCGGGGAGTAATTTACTAAAATAAACTGCAAGGCTTTTTTAAAGGAACATTATTGCCCATGCAACTCTGTAGATAATCTGAAACTTCATATACTAGCATTTCTTTTGGATTATTGTGATAATCCATTTTATAAGGCAAATATCCTTATCACTTAGGTTAGTTTATTTAACATTTCTGATCAGTATCTCTCTCTCTATTCTCTTTGCTCTTACTGCTCTCAGATCTGGTTTGTGAATCCTTGTTTTCATTGGGAACTTTTTTTCTGCTTTAAATACTAAGTCTTGTCCACAGCTTATTTGATCAATGAAATAATAAAAACAAAACTGCATTTCTTTCCTTTCTGGTGGTGATGATCATGATGATAAATGTGCAGGCCAACCTTGCATTAAAACCTCTTTCAATAACTGAATCACTGAGTCAGTGTCAGTACATCTCTAAAATTTGTTTACATTTTCTTCTGTCATTGGTATCACAGCAACCTTTTGGAATACCCCTGGTACTGATCAAATACCAAACCAATGTTTCAAAATTCTTGTACCTTCCTATTCGCATATGAAATGTACCCAATATGAGCTTTAGTCAGGCTGGCTATAGCTGCCTCTGAAATCTGTTTACACATACTGCAGAAAAGAATTTGACAGTTGGCATTTTTGAACCCAATTCCTCACCTGTAAGCTGCGTGTAAACTTTTTCTTATTCACTTTCAAATCTTAAGTGTGAGTACAGGTACAGATATTTCTTTAATGCACATCAGTGATTATACTTGTTCATCTCTTTTGTGTCTGATTTCTTTTTAATGAAACCTCAGCTTTCCATTTGCTTTACCTTCTGATGTGATTTACTCTTGAGAATTTCTTGGTACTTTCCTTGGAACATGTATCCTTGGTACTGCATCATGTTTTGTGTAGCATAGTCATGCAAGATATTGCTATGGATCTTCACAGTATTGGAGGTGTCTTTGTGACTGTTTGCTTTTTTCAGTACAAGGGTCTGGTCTTCCACTGTGATTTTTTTGTGCTTCTTAGCTTCTCACACACACTAAGCAATCCAAAGAGTAGAACCATTAACTTCTTTAATTGGTGTCTCAAAAAATGAAAGTTGTGCTGCTTTTTCATGTACACTTGCTTGCTAGCAGTTTTTTACCTAAAGGCTCTACCTGTGTGGTAATAGTGTGCACATATCTCCCAATTCATTTTGTACCATATGCATCTGTGTTTTGTTTTAAGTTGAGCATTTCACTTGTCAGCATTTCTCTCCATCAAACAGTATGACTTGTATTCTTGTCTCAGTGCATCTGAGTCATTTTTAGGCTTACTCCTTTCATTTCCATAGTATCCATAAGCTCCTAAGTGTTCTTCTATATGCAAATACTTTTGTACATCCTAAAAAAAGAAATGTAATTTTCTAGCACATATCCTGCAGGACAAGTTTAAATGCAGTTTCTGCATTAGTTATGTGGTGTGGCTATTTTTTCATGTATGTGACTTTTTTTATCTGTTCGTGCTGCAATGCATTTTTACTTGATTTTTCATTGCTGTTTTTTTTCTCATTTTGTGTTGAACACATCCTTTTCCTCATTTAACCTTGTTTACAGTATACTAGTACTTTGCCTTGCTGTGTACAGCTGTTGATAGTCAGGCCCCTAGCCCTTCCATCATTTCTTATACCACGCTGTTTTCTGTGTCTTATTAATGAGTCATGCAGATCACCAATTTTACATTCTTCTGCCTGTCATATTGATAGCAGTACTGTAAGCACCTTTACTCTGTATTGGAACTTGTACTGTTATAAACAGCATACAGTGAATGTTGATGAAAAATGACTTCCTTGTTTATAGTGGATATGTGATGATTAAAGGACATTTCATTGTTTACATATGTTCCCAGATCCCTGACTTCAGGATCACCTTATTTCATTGTTTACATATGTTCCCAGATCCCTGATTTCAGGATCACCTTTCAGATGGGTGTTGTCAGAGTGATACTTATATTCATATTCAGCCATTGCCGTTTACATGTCTCGCAGTTATAGCAGAGTCCAATCTTCTGCCAGCAAAAGAAAAAAGTGTGTGTGTGTGTGTGTGTGTGGGGGGGGGGGGGTTGGAAGGGGAATGAAGAAAAGTGTGAAGAACTGAGACAAAACATACAGAACAAAAATTATACCAGTAATGAAAATTAAAAAAAAAAAAATGTTATCAAATTAAATAGAATACGATTTCACAGGGAAAAAAAAAACAAAACAAAAAATCAGCAAAATAAAACCACAGTGGTGATAGTAGAGAAAGCTGTAAAGACAAGGAAAAGAAAACTAACAACCTGTGAAAAAGAAGCATTAAACAAAGTAGTTAAGCATTGATAGATACATAATGTGTTGAAATAGTAATAATCAGTGTACCACATCTACTTTTAATTGCCTAACTGGCAAGAAAAAAGCTAAAAGTGTACTACACTGAACAGTGAAACAAAACCCCTCAACTTTCTAAAGAACCTGCTGTATGTAATACACTGAACTCTTTGTATGTTTTACTATAAATCTACAAAATGTCATGGAAAATGATAAATATTCTGCAGACATGGATAAGATGCACGTAGCTGTCAGCACAGTGCAGGTTCACGCACAATAGAAAAAGTAGCACAGTGCATAACACACATCTCCTGCACATGACCAGCAACATGCACATCAGCCATAAACAAAACTGCAGACACACATAACATAAGGAACTAAAATCAGAATCACACAACATGAACAGTTAAAAAAAAACCACACACACACAAAAAAAACTCGACTAAAGCACACTGTCATAAACCGAGAGAGACACGGCAGTAAACCACAGCAGATAACAAATCATAGCACTAAACAAAAACAGTAGTTATGAACACCCCCCCAAAAAATAATTTAAAAAAATATAGCTTACATTTGTGTATACCCACACCTATATC
>NW_025060896.1:0-4797 GCF_019279795.1 Protopterus annectens | reverse complement strand
AAAAGGTTTTTTAACAAAAAAACCAAAAAAAAAACCCCCCCTTTCTAAAGGGCCAAGGAATTTACGGGGCCAAATCCAGGGGAAACCAAAAAAAAAATTTGAAACCCAATCCCCCCCCCCCCGGCCCCTTTGGGTTTTGTTAAAAACCCTAAAAAATTTAAAAAAAAACCTAACCAATAATGGGGAACTGGCCACCTCACCTAAGTGTCATGTTTAATCATAGCCTCACCTCAGGTTTGGGCCCCACTGAGTGGCGGAGCTGTTATCCCAATACAAGGGGATCCACCTTGGATCCCGGAAACTACCATCCCATCAGTCTGACAAGCCTTATCTGCAAGGCCATGGGGGTATTATCATGGAACTTATAAACAAAGACATTGGCAACCTTCAAACACTGGACCCCACCCAGTTTGGGTTTGTAACGATCTTGTCTCCTGAACCTGATTGACTTCTTTGAATCAGTCTCCAGAGCCATGGACAAGGGTAAGGTGGTCCACACAGCCTATCTAGACCTTGCCAAGGCCTTTGACACCATCCCCCACTCTGGAATCATAGATAAACTTACTAAGCTGGGTATTAATCCCTATGTCACCCAATGGGTTGCTAAATGGCTTACTGATAGAACCCCCCCAAAAGTAGAAAACCCCTCCAGACAAGTGACAAGTGGAGTACCTCAGGGTTCAGTCCGGGGGCCTTTGTTTGGCATCTATTTTTTGAAGTACAGGTCAACACTAAGGGACTTTTAACAAAGTTTGCAGATGACTGCAAACAATTATTGAATCCCCAAATGATGTGGATACTCTACAAAAGGGCCTTACAGAAACAGATGCTTGGTGCCAGAGCCACGGGCTCAAGCTCAATGCCAAGAAATGTATTGTTACCCCCTTTGGGAAAAAAACATGTATCCTTGAATTACCATATAGGTGGCAGTACACTAAACACAGAAAGTGTGATATGAGACTTAGGGACACAGGTGGACAGTGGTCTCACCTTCGATAACCACATCGCCACAACAGTCAGGAAATCCTTCTATGTGGCACACCTCATCACGAAGGGCTTTTCATCCAGGAAAAAAGGAGGTCATTGTCCCACTGTACTCATCCCTCATTAGACCCATTATAGAATACAACGCCCCATTTGGTATGTACCTCTCAAGACATCTGCAACAACTGGAAAGGCCTCAGAAATCCCCACTAAAAGAATCACAGGCCTAAAGCAGATCCCCACGCTGACCGCCTTAAAAACTCCATATATTTGGGGCATCGTCACTCAGAGGCGATCTCTGCTTAACATACAAGGCCTTGTCAAACCCAGAGCTGTTGGACATGCTACACTTAAAGAAATCCCAATCCCTCAGAGCTACACGCTCCAGGGATCTAAACCTTGTCATCACAATAAACAAAACATGCTGGAGGGATAGGTTCCTGACCCAGAGACTCTCCAGACTCTGGAATAGATTGCCCATACATGTCAAGCAGAGTGCCCTTGGACCTCTTCAAGAGGAACCTTGACAATTGGATGGGAGAAAGGAAATTCACTCCAGGGATCCCCCGTGCTAGATAGGGGGCCAGGAAAGTTTAAAGTGGGAAGAAATAGCCAGGGAATTGTTATTTTTATAGGCCCTAGGGCTGATAGCCTAGTACCAACCTATGAACCTATGAACCTGTGAACCTATGAACATTTAAGAGGCAGGATTTGAATGAGCCATATAATGCTTAACTGACAATGACTGAATAGATTTTGTGATGTATAATGTTTCCAACTACAGTTGTTTCAGTGGTATCTGTGATGTATAATGTTTGCAAGTAAAGTGGTGTCAATGTTGTTTGTTTTTCATTTATATAAATGTAAGACTGCCTATGCTATACGTTATAATTTAATACAGATGTTTATTGAAAAAAAAGGGCAAGACTCTAAATTAGTAAATAAATAAACAAATACATAAATACATAAACAAAACATGCAGCAAACAACAGGTTGTAGCTAGTCTCAACAGAAACTTTGGCAGGAACCTGCCAGTTTGGAAGAGAGAAGAAGAAGTAAACTAGGGAGCAAGGAGCTAGAGAGGCAGTAGGGAAGCCTGGGTAGAAGAAGTAACAATGGATGTTAAGTTGTCTATCTCACCTTCATTCTTGCTGGATGGGTTCGGAGCTGACCTCGGGCCCCACTCCACTCTAAAAGCTCGAGAGTTGGTTCCACCCCGGGGGCTCCCCTATATCCCACAATGCTAGGAGAGTTACCTCAGATCTCGTTTGCCGCTACAGCGATAGGTGTGTTTCTACCGGGTCCAGGTTAGTGGAAGTTTAGTCTAGTTTAAATTTTTTAAAATTAGGCTAATTTAGTTAAAATTCTTTTCCCCCTTAGTGTAGTGGACTTGTTTTTCCCTTACTATCTTTATCCAGCCCTCCTTTTAAAAAACTTAGTTCTTCCCTAAGGCCTTCAGGCCCCCTTCCCCTTTTCCCTTTGAAGTGTGTATGTGTTTTACTTAGGATTTTATTAACTTTACCTTTAGTTTTAAATAATTTTTTATTCCTGTCAGTGTAATCTGTGTGTTTTGTTTTTGTGTGTGATTACACTTTTTCCCTTTAGTATGTCCAAGGGAAAAAAGGTCTCAGGCTTCAAGAAGGGGTGTGCTGTCAGAAAATGTCTCTGACAGACGGTCACACTTTTGTGTGTACTGCCTGGGAACCTGCAGGACTCTTGTGCTGTATGCCATGGCTTCAGCCCCAGAGTCCTGCAGGAGAGAAAACAAACTCATTTTGAGGGGTTTAATTAAGCCTGAAGGTTCCCTTACTGTGTCTTCAGGAAACCTTCAAAGGTTTTAAGCCCCGGCTCCAGCTTCAGAGTCGAGGCCAAGGCTTTGAAGCCTCTTCATCGGCCGCGGGCCGGGAGTCTTGCCCGTTTCGGGCCCGGGGCCGATTGAGGGTCTCCACAACCATCGGAACATCTAGAAAAAAGAGGTCACCCCCCTTGGCTCCGTTCATTCGGCTCCAGCTCTCCCCCGTCTGAACGGGGCCATAGATTTACCTCCAGGTCATCGAGGCTCTCAGATCAGACCTCCCGAGGGTAGTGGAGACTTTGAAGTCCGAGGCACTGGCCCAAATGCTCCCGAGCCGACTCATCAGTCGATGCCTCAGGTTTCCCAATTTATTCCTCCTCTGACTCCGAGCTCGGCCGGGGCTCGGAACCGAGACTGTGGTAGCCGGAGCCGATACATTTGTCTTCCCCGTGGGGGCCCCATTTTTCCTTTTAAGAATCTCGGCGCCGCTTCCTCGCCCCGGGGGGGAGTGGCATCGGGCCCTTGTCCGACCCCCCCCCCCTCGGTGCTTGGCGGGGAGTTCGGCTCGACATCGGCCTCGGGGCCATCTCTGTCGGTGCGAGGGAGGTTCTCAGCTTCGGGCGGGACCTCTGGCTCTGCCTGACAGGGGGGCATTCGAGGTCATGCGGGGTGTGTTTGGGAAACCCTTTTTCCCCTCCACAGTCGGCTCCGGCCCCCCCCCTTGCCTTTGGTTAGTACTCACTCCCTCATCCCAGACCGCAGAGAGCCAGCTCCCCAAGAATTCCCTGTGGGGATCTCATTCCCTTCAGAGGCCCCCCCTGAATTGGCAGGGGGGCCCCCTAGGTAGAGAAAGTGTAAGAGGAAGCACTTAGACTCACCTGAGTCTGTCACCTCTGACACAGATTTAGAGGATTCGAGGGTTCCCCGCCCCCTTCTGAAGATGTCTCTTTGCAGACATTCTAGAGATCCTGAAACAGAGGGGAAATTGGCCACCCTTAACCCTTCGGAGGATGAATCTGTGTATCTTGGGGTTTTTTGGCTCTCCCCCTTCCACCTCCTGGGTGCCCCCCTTTTGACCCCTCATGCAGGTGGTTGCAAAGAAGGCCTGGGCAGCTCCTGATTCAGTGGACCCTACCCCAGGAGACCCTCCCAAAATTTTTAACAGCACCAACTGACAAGCAATTTCTACAAAAGGGTTTCTGTGGATGCTATGGTGGTAGCTGCTGCCACGAAGGAACTAGCTGATCCTTTGCCTGTCCATCCACCTAACAAGGAATCCAGGTCTATGGACAGGGGAAGCGGATGTTCTCCAGCAACCTTTAATGCGCTGAACTGCCCATGCCATTTTACTCCCCTTTAAAGGGACTTGATCAAGGGAAACAGTGATATGTTGAAGGATCCTACAGCTGCGGGTTTTCAAGACAAGATGAACACTCAGCTGGCTACCCTGAACTCCATAGCTAACTCCTCCATGCGCCTCTTTCTTATGCGGCTGATGGAGCGAGCAGGGCAGGGACAGGTGTGGCCTTATGCAGGCAGCCTGGATGCGTTTTGCAACTTTGGACCCCCTTTTAA
Source organism: Protopterus annectens (assembly GCF_019279795.1). Taxonomy (NCBI): domain Eukaryota; kingdom Metazoa; phylum Chordata; order Ceratodontiformes; family Protopteridae; genus Protopterus; species Protopterus annectens. The sequence goes on along the minus strand of NW_025060896.1, from coordinate 443 downwards.
AACGTTTTACTAATTCCCCTTGATGGATCATCTCTTTGGTCCTCAAGTGAAAGAAACCTTGACTAGGTGGGGAAAATGGCAAGACTCTTTCTGCCGCCCGGGGTCCGTTTTCTACTCCTTCTAGGCCTTACCCCAAAGGCCAGAAAAGTGGGAAAATGTGGTTCCGTAAACAATCTCAAGGGACTTCGCCTGACAAAGTCGGTTCCCGCCAGAGGCAGGGGGGGGAAAAACAGTGGTAGGCGCCGCCCCAGAGGGGGGGTCCAGAACCAGGCAATCGGGAAGTCTTTCTGATAAGCCCTTTCAGCATCCCTGAGGTGTTGCCCGACTGCCCACCCTTTGAGGCAGTCGGGGAAGATTGTCACTGTACCCAAAGCCTGGCTATCCCTGACTCCAAAGGGGCAAATTTGGGGTTTAAAACCCCCGTTCCCCCAAAATTTCCAAAA
>NW_025060895.1:0-4898 GCF_019279795.1 Protopterus annectens | reverse complement strand
AAAATTAAACCTGGGGCCAAAAAACCAATAAAAGAAACTAGGGGTTTACTGTGTAATACAGAGCATGTCACCCTGCCCATGTGTCCACTATGCAGTACATGCAGACAGTGCACCTCCACCATTTCCCAAACTGTACACCTGAAAAAGTGCTACAAAATCCCACACATACTGTCCACTCTCTAACACATGCTCCAAAACACACATCAGCCAAGTGGCAGGGGGCGACAATACAATTGGAACTAACACTGGTGTAAACAACACTACAATGACAATCATAGCTTTAATGCATCATGCCTGCTCAGCTACACCTTCAAGCATATCATTACACTCTACTGCTGACAACATGCTAACATTGCTATACTGCTATAAAGACACCCTGTGCATCAGCACCATGGTAGCCTGTTCATGCATCGATGAAAATGACAGGAGGTGGCACAGGTTTCATCATATGCACAGGGTGTGTTTTTGGTTCGCCAGGGGCCTACAGTGAGCCATCCAATCGACATGTATATGTGTGTGTGTGTGTGTGGGGGGGGGAGGGGCAAGAATACTGGTATGGGCCAATGTTGATGTAATGTGTGTGGGTATGTGTTAGCCCAAGGTGTCTGGATTATGTGTGTGTCTGCATGCACACAGTTCCACCATGTGGCTGCCAATGGGTTTTGTGGGACAGCCACAGACTGTACCTGCAGGCTTTACAGATCACCATTTTGGCCCCAAACGGTACCTGTGCCTGGCGGGGGCTACTGACACTATCAGGTACAAGCCAGACTGGGTACTATCCCCAGAGGTAGATGGATGTACACTGGACCCAGGTCCCTGCTGGGACTGTCCAGACCCCGTCATTTTCTTCTAGGATGTTCTATGGACAGCCCACCCCAACATTGCTGGGGCTGGTACTGGCACGGGAGTGGCTGTCTTGAGGGATTCCGTGACTGCCAGCTGCTGATGTTGCTGGCATTCCATCGGGCTCAACCCCCCCACTGTCCTGAAAATGGACATAAATTGGGGGAAACTAATGTCTCTAATGTCTATCAGTGACCTCAGTGTAATTTGGGTGGCACCCAGGCTGGGTACTGTCATTGGTGTTATGTGCCCTCTGTGCCCAGTCCCTGTCTGGTGTCCCGTTCCATACATGGGGCCTCCATGACAGCCTGGAACAGGGTGAGGTTGAAGACCTGTGGCATCTGCCAGTGGCATGGGCAGCAGTGCTCAGAAACCCCTGGACATCTGCCTATGTGGTACCCTTCCAGACATCGGGGTAGGGTTGGGGGATGCATGTGCCATAGATACCACACTGTCCTGGCCAATCCCGGCTGTACGCTGTCCCTCTGGGCCATTGGTGATGGATGTATTGGCAGTATGACTGGGGCATGGATGGGGTGGACACTTGTGTACTGTCAAAGGGGCCCAAACCCACAGACCCTGGCAAACATCCCTTTCCCAACACACCTATCATCATTTCTTTTGCTGTGACATCATTTTCCCCTGCTGCATTGAACCAGCCCAGTATCAGCACCTGTGAGGGGGAGAAAAACACACTTTACAACCTGTACATGATGTAAATCATGCACACATGCACACATGCACAAAATGCACATGAACACATGCACACATGAACATAGGGCATGAACACATGCACACATCAAAATGAACACATGAAAAATGCACACATGCACACATGAAACATGAAAAACATGCACACATGACACATGAACACATGAACATGCACATGCAAAAATGCACACATGCACAAAATACACTCCTCACAACAACACACACACACACACACACACACACACACACACACACACACACACACACACACACACAACCACCAGCAATCCAACATACTCAATAGGTGTTGGGGTACAGTATCACAACCCAAAATTTATATCAAAGTGACAGCATGCAGGACGTGTGTTCCAGCATGCAGTGGGGTGTAGACACCCCTTTTAATAACAGTATACAGGGCCCTTGATGCATGTGTGTTTTGTTCAGTAAATTGGCCTCACCCTGGAAAAATGTGTACATGGAAAAATTGCTGTAAATTTTAAAAAGCTCTGCAATGTCCTGTGCACCATCATCACAGGTATACATACCATGGCTGGATGTGTATCAGTGTGTCACATAGATATCCATTTCTGATTAGAGCATCTGTGTCTTTAGCAGATAATTGTGGACACGGGTTTTAGCACATGCATGCTATGAACACACAGGATGAGTGGTGCATGTATACCTGATGGAATACCATTGCTCAACATAGCCATTGTACAGTGGTTATGGTGAGTGAAATTGTGGACATGCCAGTGCCAGCCATGACATGGCATGCTCCCACACAACTGCAACTTTAAACATCAAAATACACAATGTGTGTCATGTGACCTATACAATAGCATTACAAGACATATGTGTGTCACTTTTACAAATGGTGATTGCTATGCATATTGTGTATAGGTGCATATGTTTGCACACACACAACATTGAGGTGCATAGCAATTAAAGATATGTGTAGTACTGTCCCCTGTAACTGGATGGGGTGTAGTACCATGAGCCATCATCATGCAGCATCATGTGGTCACAAGGCTACTAAGGGGCCCGACCGGCACATAGCATGCTGTACCTGAACTGCAGTACCATGGCTACATTCACCATTTCCGCCAGTTGTTACATGGGTTTGTAGGTGCCCAATAGGGGCATTGCCTAACATGAATGTGTTATGTGTTGAAGAGTGTTGCAGCCACATGTGAGGCATCTACCCTCAGGTATATTATTTTGCTGTGTGGATGAATTTGGGATACTGTAGTGTGACCTTACAGCGGTGTCTGAATATGCCATGTGTAGCATGTTAATGTGTACCGCATATGACAAAGGTGTGTATGTTGTGTGCATGTGTATCGACTCTGCCTATCCAATGTCCACTACAGTGTTGCCACAATTGTGGGATGCTCTGTGTATTGTATGTGTTTTAGGCAGCTACCCTTACGGGGTTTCATAGTCTCACAGCAAACATGCACAGCATGCAAAGCAAAGGGGGTTACTGTACATGGGCCCACACCTCACCTATGACATGCACATTTAATTAGCAATATTAAAGGGGAACACACTCACCAGCATGGGTCTGCTGCCTTGCTGTCACACCAGAGGGGCCTACAAGGATATAGACACTTTGTCAGTGGCAACAACTGTGGCATTGCTACTGTGTGTTTGCAATCTTACAGTAGTACAATGGGTTTACAGTCACAGGCCTACAGATTATTTCCTAATTATTAGTATTGCACAACACTAGGCACCACATTGTTTCACATCTCACATAAGCATGCCCCTACCAATAGAGGTAACAGTATTCTACAGCTATGCCATGTTACCTGCACGCCCATGTCAACTTGCTGGGTGGCTCGCCTCCCTGATGATACATGTCAATTGTTTGGGTTTTTGTTGGCCAGGAGCCACCTGGCTCAGGAGCAGCACCTCCACTCTGGTGTGGGGGGGTGGATGGCTACCCCCCCCCCATCTGTGGCAAGCTGTTGTCTGGATATCGGGCATGCTGCCAGACATGTCTAATTAAATCACTGCAGTGTGGCATCTGCTCATATGCCCGGGGTTATGCATGCCTATGTCATTTACCCTACGGACAAGTCTTGCCACGGGCAGCCGCTCATGCTGGTCCTGGCTGGTTCTGGAGAACAGCAGGCATAGTGCTGCACCAGGCTGCGGGATTTTCCTCCCGGGCTATATGCTGGGTTACTGGGGGGGAATACCCTGGAAGACAATAAACAATATGTGTGAGCAAGTCATGTGGCACACTAACATTCTAAAGTACAGATATAAATTAACTGCCATATATAGCAACCTTTTGGTTAAAAGATACACACTTTCAATACCACATATCATTCTCAACACAAATCCTGACAGTGCCTGGCACCTCTATATATCAAACCATGTTTTGCACAGCAACAATACAGTATGTAAGACTATACAACAGTACATGGCACACTGTATGTGACACAATGCACCACCTAGCCACAGGTGGTATATATCATGCTAATGCATCATGAAATATGTAATCCATTGCAATGATTTTAAAGTCCACTGACAGTATTACCAGTATACCACACTAGGGTTTTGGCAAAACCCCCGCCTAACATATGTGCACATTCATTATATAGGTGGCATACTGCTGTACTAGACTATCATGTTGCTAGAACATTATATCCTGTAAACACATATGACCGAGGCCATGGCAGGGATACCCCCACACACAGACATACATCAGACACAAAGGTATGACAACCCAGGTGACCTTTACCTCTGTACCTTTCAGTACTGTGTGTCAGTAGTTACCAGACCTTATGCCTCAGGTATGTAATCTGTGAGGACTACAGGGAACACACATAACAGTGGTTCCAAAAAAGTGGCATACACCATACTGTGCTGTTTAGGCATACAGCTTCAGGTAGTACTACAGTTCATACAGGGTTGGATTCACCAGCAGTAAACACAATAAGCATACATGTACTGCTTTAGCCTACAATGGGACACCCCAGTCACAACAAGGGGCTGGGTATGGCATACTGCTTTTTTTGCCTACAATTGCATACACATCTTTGCTGGGATCACAGCTAGGACACATAATACCATGACGAAACAGTTTCACTAAGCTATCACACATATACAACTCTGACACATTCACCAACACATTCACCATCCACTCAGTCAACCTCACATAGATTATTGCAACAAGTACATGTGGGTGTGTTCACTTCATAGGGGTAAAAGGCTATTGGCCCTAGGGCCTATAGAACTCTAGCCAGCTACCCTGGCCTTTTACACACAGGTATTTAAAATTTTACGTGGCCCGTCAAGCAGACACTGAGGTGATTTTGTTTCCCCTTTTA
>NW_025060894.1:0-4980 GCF_019279795.1 Protopterus annectens | reverse complement strand
CCAAGGTTACAGGTTTCACTTCCATACTCTACCAGGGAAGAGAGGAATGCCAAACCTACCTCCAAATCAAAAGGCGGAAGCACAAAAACAGATATCCCAATTACTAAGGATGAGAGCTGTAGAAAAGGTACCATCTATGGAGCAGGGCAAGGGATTTTACTCCAGACTCTTCCTGGTACCAAGAAAAGAAGGCAAATGGAGACCTATTCTCGACTTGTCCGCTTTAAACACATTCCTCATTGTTCCAAAATTCAAAATGCTGACCCTACAGCAGCTTCTTCCCATGCTGGGCAAGGAGTCTTGGCTGGTGACTCTAGATCTCAAGGAGGCATACCTGCACGTCCCCATACGACCAAACTGCAGAAGATACCTCAGATTTCTTGCAGGATCAGAGCATTATCAATTCTCAGCATTGCCCTTTGGCTTATCTACTGTGCCCAGAGTGTTCACGAAATGCCTGGCATCAGTAATTGCTCATTGCAGACTTCAGGGAATCCAAATCTATCCATACCTGGACGATTGCCTGATACAAGCGGACAACAAAAGCAAGCTAGCAGAAGATTTACAAAGGGTCATTTATCTGCTACAAGCCCTGGGATACACAGTCAATATAAAAAAGTCAAGACTAATACCATCCCAGAGAATAACCTTTTTGGGTGCAGAGTTGGACACATCAAGGCAAATGGCATTCCTAACAGTAGAAAAACAGGAGCAACTACCTCTCTACTTCTTGGCCTTAACAAAACAGAACCATCTGACAGCAAGAAAAGTACTGCAAGCCTTGGGCTTCATGGCATCCTGCATAATATTGGTTCCTCATGCCAGGCTGCATATGAGAAAACTACAGTGGTACCTAAGGAATTTATGGTCTCAACACAAGCACAGCTTAGAAACCCAGATTCCCATTATTCCATGCCTGAAGCAAGAATTCCTATGGTGGGCTCAGGCTTGTAAATCAAACACAGGATTGCCTTTTCACAGTGCTCAACCAAGCCAAACCATCACGACAGACACCTCAGACCTTGGTTGGGGGGCACACATGCTGGACAAGTGCATACAAGGCTTATGGTCTCAAAACCAGCTGCACCTACACATAAATCTAAAGGAAATGCTGGCAGTAAAACTGGCAATTCAGGCATTCAGACCATTCCTTCAACAAGGTCTATTGATGATAAGGACAGACAACACCACAGTTATGTGGTACATCAACAAGCAGGGAGGCACACTCAGATCCCTTTGCCGATGTACTGGATCTCTGGAATATGGCCCTGAATTACAACATTCAGTAAAAAGCAATTTTTTGTACCAGGAAAAAGAAAACATCCTAGCAGACATTTTTAAGTAGGACTCACTAATGGATGCTCCAATGAATTGATGTTGCATCCGGACATCTTTCAAACAATTACAAGAAAAATGGGGTCTCCCAGAAATAGACTTATTTGCATCCCCACGAATCACCAACTAAAGAAATTCTGCAAGGGGACGTACTCACCCACTTACAGCTTGGAAGGTGGACTCTCTATCCCTTCAGTTGGAAACTGACAGCATATGTATCTCCCACTACTTCCTTGATGCACAAAGTGCTATTGAAGATCAAAGAGGGATCCGTCCAAGGATCATTCTGATAGTCTAGACTGGCCAAGGCAACATTGAACAATAATAGCATGTCTTGGGAAATCAAATATGGCTACTTACCCTGGTTCCCTTTGTGAAAGGCTAACACAGAACAACTAACAATCTGTATCCAAACCTGCAAACTCTGCAGCTGACTGTCTGAACATTGCATAAGACCACTAACCTAAATTTATCCCAAAGGGTTAAAGATATTATCCTTTGAGGCTCATGCAGACCCCTCAACAAGAAAAAAAAAATTATTCAGCAAAATGGAAAAGATATCTCATTTGGAGTAATTGCAAAAGGGGAAGATAAATACTGGTAAAACATAGCCAACACATTCTGGAATACTTGGCAGAGCTCTTCCTCACAGGCCCTGTCCTATTCCCTCCATCAAAATTCATGCATCAGCTGGCTTTTACAGAATACTACTTGGATCCTCCTGTCTCTCACATCCCTCTTGCTCGACAGTTTCTGAGAGGAATTAAAATGTAAAGCTCCTAGGGAAGCCACTCATTACCAGCATGGGACTTTGAACTTTGTGCTAGAAAATTGACACTTCCTCCTTTCTGAACCAAAGCAGCAACAGCAGAATTGCAATACTTATCATGGAAGACTGCTTTCTCCCAAGCTGGCAATCACTTCAGCAAGAAGGGTATCTGAACTTCAGGCATTAATGGCAGTGCAACCTTCCTGATCTTCCATCAAGATAGAGTGTCCTTGAGAACAAATCCTTCCTTTTATGCTTCCAAGGTGGTTTCCAGAGTTTCTTTAAATCAGGCTATCCACCTACCCACATTCTTCCTAACCCACAAAACAGGGAGAAAGACTGCTACATACCTTGGATGTACATAGGCAATACGCCACTACCTCCGGACAGGACCAAGGGCAATAGAAAACTGACCAGCTACTGGTAGCATATACAAGGAAGGAAAAGTAATTGCAAAACAGACAATCTCCAAGTGGATAGGAAATTGCATCAGATTTTGTTGTCTCTACCATGGAAAGAAAAACCCAGAGAACATCAGGCCTCATTCTACAAGGGCTACAGCCACTACCTCACAGCCTTCTTTACTGAGGAGTGGCTACCAAGGATGTTTTAGGGGAGGTTGCCACTTGAGCTCCGTGCATACATTTGCTGCTTACTATAATTCTACCTTTATACTCTAGATCCCCGGAGCAGGTTTTGCCACTGCTGTTTCGGTAAGGGATCCTAACTAACTATAACTTTATTTTTCCACCTCCCCAGTTTGGCTATGGTATTCTACCCATTAGAGGATCGTAGATGCATCCTTGAAGGACATAGTACAGTTTTTGTACCTACCATAAATGTAGATGTCCTGCTAGGAATGCATCTGCAGTCAGGATTACTCCAACTACCTGTGGTGCTCCTTAGGTATTTGCCCATCTCATAGCTAGCTGGGGAATCTATTATGGCGTATTTGTTTGTATATATGTACATACATGCTATTTTTTTGTGTTTGTTCTCTACTATTTGGAATCATTGGCATTTATCCAAATTTTAGCTCCAAGAGGGCACCTGGCATCTGGGCAGAAACACTGAGGAGGGTATCGGTGGCATCGCTGATGCCTTTATAACACCAATAACTGCAGCTACATCGGGTGAAGTGCGACACCAGCCGAGGCTAGACCTGCACTTTAAACCGTTGCATCAAGGGCTGCCTGACGACAGGACAACCCATTTGTAAGGACTGCAGATGCATTCCTATCGGACATCTACATTTATGGTAGGTACAAAACTGTACTTTATGGAGTTTGTTAATTGTTGCTTAGATCTCTGTTGAAACTGTTTTCTCACTGTTCTGAGAGACTGATCTGCAAATATACTGAGCTGTGTATATTTTTTGGTTTTAAAGTTTGTACTGTTAGTTGTTGTTTAGATCTCTGTTGAAACTGTTTTACCCACCCCACCCCCCATTTTCTGCCATGCCTTCAGTAGGTATAACTGTTTTTACAGCTTGTGTGTTATCTAACTCAAGGATCACTTAATTTGACCTCTTAGTAACAGCCTGCATTTAATTGCTGGAACCTGTGTTCTGAGAGACTGCCTTCCAGACTATCTGCAAATATATAGAGCTGAGTATATATATTTTTGTTATACAGTTTGGTAATTGTTGCTTAGATCTCTGTTAAAACTGTTGTCTCACTGTTCTGAGAGACTGATCTGCAGATATACAGAGCTGAGTATATTTTTTTGGTTTTAAAGTTTGTACTGTTAGTTGTTGCTGAGATCTCTGTTGAAACTGTTTTCCCCACCACCCCATCATTTTCTGCCATGCCTTCAGTTGGTATAACGGGTATTTACAGCTTGTGTGTTATCTAACTCAGGGATCACTTAATTTGACCTGTTAGTAACATTGTGCATTTAAATGCTGGAACCTGTGTTCTGAGAGACTGCCTTCCAGGTATCTGCAAATTTACAGAGCTGAGTATATTTTTTTGGTTATACAGTTTGTGAATTGTTGCCTAGATCTCTGTTGAAACTGTTGTCTCACTGTTCTGAGAGACTGATCTGCAAATATACAGAGCTGAGTATATTTTTTTGGTTTTAAAGTTTGTACTGCTAGTTGTTGCTTAGATCTCTGTTGAGCCTTTTTCCCCAACCCCCACCCCATTTTCTGCCGTGTCTTCAGTTGGTATAACTGTTTTTTACAGCTTGTTTGTTATCTAACTCAAGGAGCACTTAATCTGACCTGTCAGTAACAGCCTTCATTTAATTGCTGGAACCTGTGTTCTGAAAGACTGCCTTCCAGACTATCTTCAAATATGCAGAGGTGAGTATATATTTTTTTGGTTATAGAGTTTAATTGTTGCTTAGATCTCTGTTGAAGCTGTTGTCTCACTGTTCTGAGAGACTGATCTGCAAATATACAGAGCCGAGTATATCTTTTGGTTTTAAATTTTGTACTGTTAGTTGTTGCTTAGATCTCTGTTGAAACTGTTTTCAACACCCCACCCCCCATTTTCTGCCTTGTCTTCAGTTGGTATAACTGGTTTTTACAGCCTGTGTGTTATCTAACTCAAGCATCACTTAATTTGACCTGTAAGTAACAGCCTGCATTTAATTGCTGGACCCTGTGTTCTGAGAGAATGCCTTCCAATCTATCTCAAATATACAGAGCTGAGTATATAGATTTTTGGTTGTAGAGTTTGTTAATTGTTGCTCAGGTCTCTGTTAAAACTGTTGTCTCAGTATTCTGAGAGAATGATCTGCAAATATACAGAGCTGAGTATATTTTTTTGGTTTAAAGTTTGTACTGTTAGTTTGTTGCTTAGATCTCTCTTGAAACTGTTATCTCCACCCCCTTTTTTGATTTTCCCTTTTTGGAAAACTGTTTTTACAGC
>NW_025060893.1:0-5402 GCF_019279795.1 Protopterus annectens | reverse complement strand
AGGGAAAGTATATTCTCTGTGATTTGAATCAGTGCAAGATAAACTATTTCATTGCAAAATGTAGGGTTTAGATAACAGTGGGTCAATAATATGTAAATAGCAGTACAAGTATCTGGTATTTGCATTATATTTAATAAGCAGTTGATTTATCGTAAACAGTAGAAAAGGTGAGAAGAAATATATAATTAATACATTTTTATTTCCTCTAGATGCTTCTCAGAAAAAAAAAGAGAAAAATAAAAATAAATAAACACGTCTGTCATTTATTTATTTCTACTAGTCTCCTACTGAGACCAAGGCATTAAGTAGCACTTGTGTCAAGTGATTGACTTCATAGTAAAGCTGTCCTTCTCAGTAAATATTTTAAAAATACATTCAGTAAATAAAATACATTTCCTCTGTTAATCAAATATGAAACTGTTCATAAAGTTTTAAAACCATCTTTAATTGTCTCAGATACACTCCTTTAAATTTTTATCTGCATCTTGTCTGAGCATTGGCCCACTAATTATGATATGAAGTCAGTAATTTGAAACCATGGACATGCATATTGTTAACCTGTCCTTGCACACTGTCTTAATTTTGTGGATCCTACAAAATTGCCACGCTTGTTAGAAAACATTTTTTTCAAGAAGATATTATTTATAATTTAGCTAGAAGTGCCATTTGTATGCATCATTTACCTTTAAACACAGTTGTGACATACATATATCCAAAAAAAGATACACAGACCCTTCTTTTTCATTTCTCTCTGGGCCTAAGAGATGAGTGAAAACAATGTATATCAGTTAGTGTTTTGCTGTCTGAGCTTGGCAGTTAGTGAGTTTTTGTTGAAGAAATTGCAGTAAACATTGCACAGTCTGCCAGACCTGAACCATAGACCTGCCCAGCGGTGAGGCCAACGTGTTTGAAAAACCTTACCTTGTCATTACTATTTTTAAATGTAGGCTCTTGACACTGTTCTTGGGGAGTGGGGACTGAGAAAAGTGATTCATATAAGACTTCTTGATAAAAATGAGATCTAAATCCCCTTAAATAAAATGTATAAATTGTTTTTCAGTGCTGATTTCACAGCCTGTTTAAAACAACCTTACACAGTGAAAGATGCTGACACACTCTCCTAAATGCATAAATGAGTTCTGCATTTCCAAAGGGTCATGGAAGCTGCTTTATCATTTAGAAACGTTGCTTTATAAAATAGATTTTCCATGCTCAATAATAAATGTAAAATTTCCAGACAGTTTCCTTTATTCTGCTTAATTTCTCAAAAAACACTGTATCATGATGAATAGAGGTTCATAGGTAGGTACTAGGCTATCGACCCTTGGACCTATATAAGCCTAGCCAAAAGGTACCTTGGCTTTCACCACCCAAGAAAATTATTTTCCTGTGCCCCTGTCGAGCAGAGCCACAGAAGTGATCCCCGGGGTGAATTTCCTATCTCCCATCCAATCATCAAGATTTTTTTTGAAGAGTGCTAATGAGGAGCTTTGTTTGATATAGATAGGTAGTTTGTTCCAGAGTATGGGAAGTCTCTGGGACAGGAATCTATCCCTCCAGCAGGTTCTGTTTATTGTGGTGACAAGGTTTAGGTCCCTAGAGCATGTAGCTCGGAGGGATTGGGATTTCTTTAAGTGGAGCATGTCCAACAGCTCTGGGTTTGACATAGCTTTGTATGTTAGGCAGAGTTCGCCTCTGAGTGGGCGATATGCGATGGAGTAAAGCTGGAGTTTTTTGAGACGGTCTGCATAAGCCATCTGTTTGAGGCCAGTAATCCTCTTTGTGAGGTATTTCTGCCCCCTTTCCAGTTGTTGTAGATGTCTTGTGAAGTACATACCAAAAGGGGCATGGTACTCTATAATGGGTCTAATGATTAACGAGTAGAAGGGAACAATGACCTCTTTTTTCCTGGATGAGAAACCTTTTGTGATGAGGTGTGCCACGTAGAAGGATTTCCTGACTACTGTGGCGATGTGATTATCAAAGGAGAGACTACTGTCCACCTGTGTCCCAAGATCTCTTATCACACTTTTGATGTTAAGTAGACTACTGCCTATGTGGTAGTTCATAGGTACAGAGTTTTTACCAAAAGGGATGACAATGCACTTTTTGGCATTGAGCTTGAGGCCATGGCTTTGACACCAGGCATCTGTCTCAGTGAGGCCATTTTGTAGGATGTCCACATTATTAGGAATTTTGGTTATGGCTGCTAGTTTGCAGTCATTGCGAACTTCATTAGCCAAAGACCTTCTGTGTTAGCCTGTACTTCAGAGAAGTAGATAACAAACAGGAGAGGACCCAGGACTGAACCCTGTGGTACTCCACTTGTCACTGGTCTGAAGTTGGATTTGGAGTCTGCTACTTTCTCAGTGTGGGTTCTGTCAGTGAGCCAGTTGGCAACCCATCTTGTGACATAGGGATTTATACCTAGTTTAGTGAGTTTTTCTATAATTCCAGAGTGGGTGATGGTGTCAAGAGCCTTGGCGAAATTTAGATAGGCTGTGTGAACCACTTTACCCTCATCTACGGCTTTGGTGACCGCTTCAAAGAAGTGTATCAGGTTTAAGAAACATGATCTGCCTTTTACAAACCTGAACTGGATGGGGTCCAGAGTTTGGAGATTACCAATGTCATTGTTTATAAGTTCATTGATGATACGTTCTATAGCCTTGATGACCAGGCTCGTCAGGCTAATGGGGTAGTGGTTCCTGGAGATCGTAGTGGCTCCCCCTTTGTGGAGTGGGATGACCGTCGCTGTGCACTATTCAGTGGGCACAAAATGTGAGGTGAGGCTATGATTGAACATGGTACTTAGGTGGGGTGTCAGTTCATTCTATAGGTCATGTAGAATGCAGCCTGGGATGTTGTGAGGTCCCATGGATGCTGTGCTCTTGGCTTTGGAGAGTGTGTTTTTTTACCTCTGCAGCCATGATTACAGGAACTTTGCATTCTTCCGGTATAGAGATGGGCCCTTTAGGGGATGAGAGGGGGGTAAAGTTAGCACTGAACCTATCTGGCAGGATGTTGACAATATCAGTTGGTTCTGTATATTTAGTGCCATTGTGCTGTAACTCAGAGCAGATCTGAGTGTTGCCATTGGGATTCTTGACATAGCTATAGAATGCTTTGTAGTTGTCTTTAGAATCAGTGGTGATTTTGTTTTCATAACTAGCTTTGGAGGATTTTATGAGGGATCTCAGCTTCTTACTGAGGCTGACCAGGGAGTTCCTCCAATCATGGGATTTTACTCTTTTTTGCAACAGTTTCTTTCTCATGTTGTAGAGTTTGTTTATGGCAGGGGACCACCAGATTGGCTTCCTTTTTTTGGAGGATAGCATCTTGGTTCTGTTAGGGATTGCACGATCCATGCACTCGTGTAAGTGCTTATAAAGGGCATCTGTGTAAGATTCATCAGTCATACCTCCATTGTCCATCAGCATGGGTGTCGTGAAGTTTTCCACTTCTGTCTTAAGAAGCGTGAAGGTGGCCTTGGACAATTTTTTTACGGTGGTTTCCCAAATGGGGGGTGGGGGCGGGATGTGGATATCTAGGGTGATTAGCTTGTGGTCGGATCTGACCAACGAGGAATTGACCTCTGGTGTGGAACACTGGTTGCGTTGGTAATGACCAGGTCTAGGATACTGTTGCCCCTGGTGGGGGTGTGGATAAGTTGATCCAAGGCGTTGGAATTTATGAATTCCAGAAAACGTTGAGCACAAGAGTTGGTACATGAGTAGTTTTCCCAGTTAATGGTGGGGTAGTTGAAATTGCACATTATTAGGGTGTTAGGTTGTACCTTAATATTTTCCAGTGTATCAAGAAATGAGGGGTGGGAATCCTGGGGCATGGTGGGGGATCTGTAGCAAGCTGCAATTTGGATTGCGGTCTTGCCCAGAGTTAGTTGCACTTGGCTAATCTCGGATGCATTATGCTGAGCAACTAGCCTGGAGGTGTGGATATCCTTAATGAATATGGACACCCCTTCGCCTTTAGTGTTTCAGTCCAGTTTAGATGGCCGAAAGGTATGGTATAAATTATAGCCTGGTAATGCAGGGGGTTTTCGTATTTACAGAAAGAAAATACTTTGTGATAAAGGGCTTTGAGAATTTTCACCTGTTGTGATCTAAATTAACTCTTGGAAGTGCTACTTAATAAAAATAAACATAGTGCAACATTAAGGGTCAAATGATGCAATTCTACTTTTGTGTCAGCCTGTGCATGATGAAGCCCTGCATTGTCTTCTGCAGGGGTCTTCAGAAAAGCTTTACTACGTGCTTGAAGTTCTGTTTCTGCTTTTAATATTTTACTGGTTTAGTTCAAGACTCTGTTTAGTGGATTGATATTAAAATCATCCAGCCCTCCTTGTTGTTTAATTACTCATTGATGTGGGGTTGAAATGCAACTTGGATGAATTGTGAAAAGTGCAGACTGGGGGAAAAGTATTAACTATTTCATTATTTTCATATAAAATCTAGATGTAGTGCAGATAAGTAATGAAGACAGAAAAATGACAAGTACTTGCAGCTCAGCAAGACAGAATGAGTTATGGTTTGCAAACACAAACTGTCAGTGAATCTGTCTTTAGAGATCGCAGAGCAACTTAAACTAACTGTTGAAAAGTACAGCATGAATGTTGAATGTTATTGGTGTGTATTTGTGCATGCATTCTGCCATACACTTTGACAAATGGGGCAGGATGTTAAGGCTCTGCTCCCACCTTGTGAAGACACCTGTGGGTTCAATCCCCTCCCCTAAATGTATTTCTGTTGAAGTTTCTGTCTCATTATAGTAAAAGCATCCAACATAGGAAGTATGTATGAGCAACATTTTTGGGTGGGTGTACATATGTGTCATGGACAATCTTTGTCAGTATACTTGTTTCTTTCACTTATAATGTGAGTAAAAGGTATGTCTAAGTAACATGTTTTTCTTTTTATATGTAAATTTGTCTCAGATGTCATCTCTGTGTCTTAGACTAGTCTGAATAGCTCATCATTTAAATCCTTTGTATTTTGGAATGCAGGTGTTGATGACAGTGGGTTCAGGTCCACCTCTCATCCATGTATGACAACAGTAAAGTTAACTTAGGAGGTACAGTATATTTGTTGTTAATTCATGCACATTATGTGAAACCCAATCACAGGTCAAGTAAATATCATCTGATTGTTTTCATTTTGATTGGATTTCTTTCTTCCAACCCTTTTGTCACCATCCTTTCTACTGCATACAATTATTTTATTTATTATTTTGCTTTTTTCCGTGTAGTTTACTATTATATTCAGCAACATCATCGTGATCCAGACTCATCCTTCTGGGAAGGTCTATTGGTCCCCCTCAGATGACAGCCGCAATGCCACAACCATCATCAGAAAAATCTAGGGCATCTGGAACCCAGCCTTCCT
>NW_025060892.1:0-5216 GCF_019279795.1 Protopterus annectens | reverse complement strand
TTTTTGAAAAAAACACCGGGCTTAATGACACATGCAATTTGACTTCCCTACGCACCATATAAGCGGGACATTTAAACTGAAAATTGCTGGTCAGACCTGATTTAACTGAAGGAATGCGGGTTGCTGCATTGACAGAAGGGAAATGTTAAGGCCCGGGGGTCTCGACAATATCTGGAGAAAAGGGAGAAAGGGTTCCCCCCAGGGAATTTACAAGAATACAAAGCTGGTTAAGCCCAAGGGGAGGGGAAACCCTATCCAAAAAAACAAAGGCTTGCGACCTTTTAAAGAAACCCAAAAGGGGAACCCTTTCCCAGGAAAAAAAGGATTGATTTGGTTAATAGCAATAGATCCAAAAAACCCAATGGGGAATGGGGGGGGTCCACGGGCCATAACATCATTCCCCACCCCGGGAGCAGCACAATGCCATACACATTTATTTCCCCACCCCTGAGGAAGGGCCAGAATTGCAACATTTACTTTAAGCACACACCCTGAGGAAGGGTGCCATAATTGCACCCAGTACACTTCAACACCCCATTTGGGTGAATCCCAAATTAACATAATTCATCGGGCCGGGTTGGGCAATCCAGACTTTATCTGAATGTCAGCGGGACCCTTTGCAAACGACCCCAAATTTGGCATTTATAAGCGACAATGTGTGGGGGAAACCCACAAAAATTTTCCCCCACCCTGAAATCCATAATGGGAAAAAAAACCTAGGAACACAAATTTGGGGGGTTGTGGGGGGGGGGGGTTTGTGTGTGTGTGTGTGTGTTTGAGTTGCTGAAGCCAAGATTCTGGTGCCTCAATATGTCTGGTGGAGGCCTGCAGTACTCTCCAGCCACATGTGCACATATGTTCACAGTTTGTGCCAAGCTACGCAATATTATTCTGCAGAAGCATCTGCAGCAGGATCAGCAAATGGAAGGAATACACAGCCACCCCACCAGTGGCTAGCTCACCACAGCTACACTCACAGGAGGACTCAGAGGAGGAGCTCCCTGATGATGTCCCTGTAGGCAAACATAGGCATGCCCAGTATGCCCTGGCATTGGCTAAGAGAAAATGCATAGCACATTCACTGACAATCTAGAATTCTAGAGACTGACACCTCACTCCTACACACACACATATATATATATATTAAAATTCCTGATGCCAGGCAACCCACACAACCTGTACCTATCCATGTATTGGCTGTGTACTGCTTGCATCACACAGAGTCTGCCCTGAACTGCACTTCTGTCAACTGCTGTGTTCACAAGGTAAGTCTCTAACCTACACACTAATTGTAAGGATTACTATAATAAGGTATCATATGTATGGATCTGCTAATATTATTCTAGAAAATATAATGAGGGGGTCGATTTAACACATCTGCAGGATACCACAGGATATCCAGTCCAATAGCACATCTTCCCTCAATATTCACCAGGCCAGGCTCATAATTGGACTATTCACAACATCAGGCAAGGGAGATGAAAAAACAGTGGGCACATTATGATATTTGGGCTACTGGAGTACCCAAGCTGATCAACTGCTATGTTTCCCAACCCCCAACACAGCAGGTACTTTTATAACCACCATTAACAGAAAGTCAGCTATGGTGCATATTAGTGGACCAGCAATCCAGGGCTGTAAATACAGATGTTGATCATTATTTCTTTGCCTCACTTCATGCATAACATTGTACATATATATGGTGCGCTGATTTTGTGACGTCAGCATGACTCCTATCTCTAGTGACCTGTATTAAGTCCAGTGGACTAGGGAAGCTAAAGTATGGGTGATGGTGTTGATGGGTCTAATCTGGAATTACTCACATCTCTTTACATGTGAGGTAGGTACTTCATGTTGGTGACGGTTACAGCATGTCATATCACTCATCCTCTTAGTGTAAAGAAGAAATCTGGACAGCCAGAAAGAATGGGGGACAAAGGTCCAAACATTACAGAAACAGAATTGAAATGATGGTCACATAAACTCTAGTCAGTTGATGGATCTAAAAGTTGTTGCATTATCACTTATTTTCTGAAGGATATAAAGTCTGAAATGCAAAAGTTTGTCTGGTAGTTAGTAGAATGTATTGACGCCAACATTCAATAAAAGGTTAGCAGAAGACAACGAATATATACAGAGGAACAGACCAAATGATATGAGACACAACTCTGGATATCTCTGTGAAAATCACGAGTTGAGATGTATGCGTGATTCTGTCAGTCTGCTGGTGGTGTAACATTACCAGCTTCAGTCACATATTAACTACAGCAGACAGCTGGGGAATGCCATGAACAGTTTGAGTAAAGTGCGTGTACTGCTGAAACAGGGGCGGATGTTAATGTCTGTAACACACAAAAATCCTTATGACTGAGTATTAGGTGTGTGGCCTGAGCCATTATATTAGTACTGACAGTCCCACTGGGCATGCAACCATACACTTAGTAGAAAAAAAATGAGCGTAGTTCCATTGCCCCTGAAAATGAGCGCATTCATAAAGTGTATAAAATCATCAGTGAAATGACCTTTTATGTATAAATTGTCTGTACATACAGATATATACATCTGTCAGTTTCTCTCTCTCTCTCACATGCATAGGTATCTCTATCACTATAGAAAGATAGATATATACTGATATATATAGTTGTAGATAGATACATATACTGATATATATAGCTATATATATATATATATATATATATATATATATATATATATATATTAAAATAATACATATTAAATAATATAGACTCTCTTCTGTATATCTACATAACACATATATACATATCATATATACCCACACACTACATTTATATATACATCCCTGTTATATACAAGAATATATATGTCCCTCGCTCATTAGTTCTTCTCACCAAAGTAACTGCAAGCAGCCACATATGGCAATACTCGCTAACTGTACGCAGATAGCTAGAATAACAACAGTTATCTCTACTGCTTGGATACTAGATGCAGATAGCAGTGCAAAGTAATATCACTCTGCAGGCCGACAGATGCTGTTCAGTTACCAAGATCTAGTTGCTGTGGTGTGTCAAGGCAATTGTTCCTGCAATCACATATACAACACACACAACCTGTGGCACATGTGGATAAGTACTACAGCTTTTATAGTGTGGCAAGCCTAGATAGGTAGGGGTTCTAGTCTCACTCCAACCCACTTAGTGTGTGTTTGTGTGTATGTGTGTGTGTGTGTGTGTGTGTGTGTGTGTGTGTGTGTGTTTGTGTATACACTTCAGCAAAACAACGGGCATCCCCTCATGGGCTATCCACCTGCAATGGTTATGCAAATTTCTGACCTGTAACTTGCTGCTGGCCTCCAAACTGCACTCTTCTACAAGGCCTATCGATGATCAGCCACCTTAAGACTACAAACTGACAGTATAGTAGTAGAGACATAAGGTGGTGGCAGATGCGATAAGAACTGTGGGATCTATAGGTATAGGATCAGATAGGTAGGTAGGGTTTTAATCTCTTCACCCAGGCCATCATGTGCATGTGTATAGGGCATATGACATATGTATCATCACCTTTGTAACTTAGACATAGATAATAGGTTTTGCATTAGTTTATTTAGTAGCGAAAAGATGTGGCCACCCAAATGACTGATCTACAACAAGGCTTCTGCTAATATCAATAAGCATTATATGTTCTAAATGGATTGTACTTTTAGCATATATGAGGTGTGCTTTCGGAGTACTGAGATCTGCAGTGTGTATACATGTGTGCCCTTGGCAATGTCAAGTGCATGCAGTGAGTGGTAGAGGTGCTAGCCTGAATGTGGCCACATGTTTGTGTGTGGCAGGCTGGTACAGTAGTATGCATCATGCGTTAAGTGGAGTCACAGGACATGTGAACTTAACTAGCATAATAGCAATTCAGCCCTCACAATCAGAGACATCTCCTATACCCCGGCAGGATCAGAACATAATGTCCCAGTCCAAGAGGGACTCCAGGCAGATGCTGTGTGTTGAGATGATGGTCGCCCAGCTAATCAAGCAGCCAGGGTACTTGCTGAGATGAAACTGAGGTGCACTGTGTACCACCAGGGCAGGGTCTGTTTCATGGGTGTGTTTATGTCTGCCAGACAAATGTCTCCCTGCCAAGTATGGAGGCTTACATCATATAGTAGGTTAACGCCTGTAGAGTGATATCCATCTACTATGCTCCCTACAGATAGGGCAGCATATGCACACCAGCAGGGTCACACCTGCTCTGTATGCAAGGCACAGATCATCTCTGAGTAGACCATATGTCAACGGCATTGTAAACAGAACAGCAGGAGCGCCATACTGTAGATGTGTAGGTCTCTGAGGGACCACATGCTGTTGCGTAAGTGCCTGTAACAGATTAGGCAAGGTAAATCAACAAAATGGCTGTTGGAGTCAGGATACTGGCATGCTGAGGAAAAGAGGCGAGGCTATGAGTATGTCACCTCCTGGTAACTGTGGCTCCAGCTATGCTGGCAGGCGTGACCCCGCCATACCACTGTGGAGACATGTTGATCGAGGCACATTGATGTACACACACCGTGCTTGCCAGGGTCTGTGTGCCCTATAATTTCATCCTGCGGTATGCATGCATCACATGGGCTACCGATGTGTTATTAACTGGGACACAGGGTCTACCTGAGCAAGGATACTACACATATATATTCACCAGTGTGATTATCGACATTAGCAGTATGTGTCACAAGACATACATGTTTGCAATACCTCCCCACAGGATACCGATACCAGATACTCTGGCGAGTGTTATTAACTACAGACAGCAGCCACAAAAAGGGTTGCATAGTCATTCAGTACTACGTGGTACTGGCGGTGGCATGCAGTCCGCCAGGCGAACGCAGGACCGCACCCTGTCACACCGCTGTTGTTACAGACCAGCTATATTGAAGTAGATGAAAGCTGCGCATGTTCGCCATCAATGATGATTGACCCCTATGGGTATATATATATATATATATATATATATATATATATATATATATAGTTACAGAAAAGGTATAAAGGTGTTGACAAGAATGCACCACCCCAGGAGGCAGAACAGGTGCCACGTCCACCTTGCAGTGTGTAGATAGTGGTGTCTTAATGAATGGGCCCCAAGGGGCCCCTTTTCCCAATGGTTGTTAATAAGGGGCCCCTTTTCCAGAATTTTAAAAAAAGGTGGGTTTTCAGCCTGCAATGGGTTACTTGCAAAATGTT
>NW_025060891.1:0-5535 GCF_019279795.1 Protopterus annectens | reverse complement strand
CAACTATACTGATCTATGTCAGCTAGCTGGTTGCTTACCATTTTGCTTCTGCTTGCCTGCTGCTACTGTCACTGCTGACAGCTTAGAGTCACAGTGTGTGCGTGTTTTTTTCTCTCTGTCTCGGTTTGTCTCTCTCCTCTGTCTGCTTCCAGACAGTGCAATGAATGTATTGCATGTGTGGAGTGTTAGTACAGGATGCTTTGTAGGTATCTGCATAGATCCAAGTGATGGCCTCAGCACCAATTGTAAGCCAGCATTTGCTAATTGCATACAGCCAGTTGTGTACTGATTGCAGTTCTCACTGTGATTTCAGGACAGTGCTATAAAAGGGTATGTGAGATAGGCATTGCCCTTTCAGATTGGGGAGGACCATGCTGGTATGTTGTGGACACTGTTCTGTGAGTGTAAAGGTTAGTATCTCTCATGATTCAGGCTGTGTTGTAGATTCACATTTCTCCATTCCTCTCCTGTTCCATGTACTAAGTGTGTATGCTTGACACCTACACTATATATATATATATATATTTATATATATATATTTATATATATATGTACATATACATACATTTATATATGTACATTAACTGACATTATTACCTACAAGCTACCAACTAGCATGGCTGTTTCTGTTCACACACTACTACTATGGAATCCAGTAGTTTTGAC
Organism: Protopterus annectens; assembly: GCF_019279795.1. Lineage (NCBI taxonomy): Eukaryota > Metazoa > Chordata > Ceratodontiformes > Protopteridae > Protopterus > Protopterus annectens. The sequence goes on along the minus strand of NW_025060891.1, from coordinate 4,869 downwards.
AGTAATTCTAAATGACATGCTTTGTGTACACATCCTATATTCCCTTTACATTCATTCCTACTATTACATGTTATATTTATTTTAGCACAATGTTCTTGTATAAAAGTCATGGCTTAGTGGTAGGTCATACAGACTACTGTTTCCAAGGTCCTGGGTTCGGGACTGACAGTGGGATTTTATTTTGCTTTTGAACTGACTACAGGACCTGTCAATCAAAGTGACTAAGGCACTTTTAAGCAGTTGTAACCGGATTTGCACTGGTTTGCGGGGAGCTCACGCATGCGCACTGGTGGTTAGCTCCACGCACACACGTGCACACCCGCTTAACAGTGCTTACTGTGGCGCACACCTGCGCTATTTTCTTAGAAAGAAATTAAAATGGGGAGAAAGAAAAATGGTTTAAAAGGGGTCACAAAGAGGGTAAGACAGTAGGGAAACAAGCTTGGGATTTGCAGGAGGGATGTAGGTAAGGCCCATAGCTGCCCATTTCTTCATCAGCAACAGCTGTGCATATGTATGTAATTTGGTGTGACATTTGAAACCTTCCACCCCTGTGAGAGGTGTCAGGACAACAATAATACTTGTTGTACAGCCAATTGTAATTGATAGTTTCCATGTCCAGCAGACATGTGTGCGGAATGGGCAGCTATGTATGGGGCGTAATTTTTTTGTGGGTACAGAGTGCCCTTTTTTTATTTCAGCTGAGAGTGGTATGTCAGGTGAAGGAAGCCGGTACAGCTGGGGAGGTAGGTTGGGTAGGTAAACAGACAAGACAAACAAGACATACAGGGCGGTGTATGACACGTGTGGGGGGGTTACACAATTGACGGGGACGGAGGTTTGGATATCCAGAGCCCATGAGCCCACAGATGGCAACAGTGGAACTGATATCCCCACCCATAGGCAGTTGCCACTGTTCCTTCACTGCCCAGGACGGGGCTGTGCTAGGGGCTGTGTAGGCCGGGCAAGAGGCATGCCCGTAAGTTGTGCCACCTGTGCCTCAAGCTGGCATAGGGGCTCGAGAACAGAGTCCCGAATCTCCCTACGCACCACAGTCCGGATGCTACGGAGGGTGAGTGGTGGTTCTCCTCCAGCCACACTTGCAGAGGGGGGGTGAGCCCCATCCCCTGCAGCGCTTCCACCCACAGGTGGCACAGGGCCACTGGAGGAGGGTCCAGACTGGCACTGGTACCAGCTGCACTCACAACTGAGGTGGGAGAAATTGAGTCCGCTGGAGCCACGCCTTCCTAATAATCCTATGTTTTGCATTATTTCATGACAGTTTGGGTTAGTGACACTTATAATACCATTCTAAATTAGTTGTAACAGCATGCATTAATATTCCATTAACCAAACGCAGATATTCACACCATTGAACAGCGAGCACTGCTGACCATAATTTGAACAACAATACACGGTCAACAACATGCAGGGTTGATTGATGTGACATGAGCCATCAGGTTTGGATATATGAACAGAACGAATGCATCAGCGGACATGCATATGACCCAACAGGACAAATAATAAAGTTATTCAATTGTGATTGCACGCCCACCATTTTCATGTGGAATGGGTTATATGTGGTTATAGGGTGGGGTGAAGAAAATAATATTAACACCTTCGAATACCAATACATATGCTGGACATTTCTAATAGCTGCACATATATACACACTACTGTTCTAACTACAGTTTCCTATATGATAACTATTTCAACTTGGTGATAGGACTGTTACTGCAACATCAATATACATTTTATTGTTCTTCATACACATTCATATCTAGCTTTGTTCAGCTACATCATCCTGCTACATTTGCTTTATATAGCTATAGACAGGTGTGGATGTTTGGTATATCAGACAATCATACTATCTGCATATTGCAGACTGAGAGCAACATATCCAGATTTTGGGATACACATTCCAGATGCAGCAACACTTTGAACAGATTTCGCTGTTTGGTTTTGATTCTCACATGCATTTCATTCTGTCTTGACTGCAGTATACTTTATTCAGGGCTTATTACTACTTTATTGCTGGATTGGGTTATATGTGGTTATAGGGTGGGGTGAAGAAAATAATATTAACACCTTTGAATACCAATACATATGCTGTACATTTCTAATAGCTGCACATATATACACACTACTGTTCTAACTACAGTTTCCAATATGATAACTACTTCAACTTGGTGATAGGACTGTTACTGCAACATCAATATACATTTTATTGTTCTTCATACACATTCATATCTAGCTTTGTTCAGCTACATCATCCTGCTACATTTGCTTTATATAGCTATAGACAAGTGTGGATGTTTGGTATATCAGACAATCATACTATCTGCATATTGCAGACTGAGAGCAACATATCCAGATTTTGGGATACATATTCCAGATGCAGCAACACTTTGAACAGATTTCACTGTTTGGTTTGGATTCTCACATGCATTTAATTCTGTACTGACTGCAGTATACTTTATTCAGGGGTTATTACTACTGTATTGCTGGATTCATGACACTGTCCTACACTCTCTCACTTGTTTTCATTTTACTATTCAGGATGGTACTTACTTCTAGGCTTTATTGACATGTTTTACCTGTAGTTATTACAATCCTTTCCAGCAGTCTCACTTCTGTCATGTTTCAGTATTTCAACAGGGATATATTTCACACATGTGATTTCATCATCTTCTGCAGCTATACTTTTCAGCCTGCTGCAGGTTGTGTACTATTGTCTTACAGGTGGGGCATTTTTATTTCAGAATTTATGTCAGACATTTTCATTTTTCTGTTTGGCTTACAGGCTGCAACACACTTTTGTAATCAAGCAATACTTGCAAACACTTTCACACTGTTACTTGCAAATTTTATTACTTAGTAACTACACTGCACTCTTTTGCTGACTGTCATACTTTTATATTTCTTTACAGTTACCTGTAGTGGATTACTGGCCTGCCTGGTGGCGCAACCGCACCAGCCTATCGCCATAGGCTCTGCGGTTCGCAGAACGGACACCTGCAGCTGTAATATAAATGAAGTAATATTGGAATACACATCTCCATAATATCAGCTAGTTTAATTTCTTACATACATAATTAAATGTAACTTACTCAGTAGTGGCTTGGGCATTTGCCGGGCCTCCTGGATCCAAAGATTCAGTTGGTCCTGCTTGCATTTCTTCAGGTCCGCATGGTGGTGATGGACCTGCTCACCAGTCCTTGGAATCCCTGTGGCACTGGTGAGATCATGAGCCAACCGGTCCCACGCCTCAGCCCTATATGCTCCCCACAGGACCTGGCCCTGCATGAGTTGGGCCTCATGATTGTGGACTAGGAGCCAGACCATCTACCTGGACTCCTCAACGCCCCACCTCTGTGCTCGAAAGCAACTACCCTCACCTATTCCGGTCATTCTGGCTGCAAGTCAATTCTACAATCATTTATGCTGTGTATTCCCGCCTATGGGGCTTATATAGTCCGTTTTTCCCGCACATATCTGTGATTGGCCATTTTGGAATTGTATCAACTTCACTAAACCTGCATTGTCATGCTCCAGTTTGTATTCATTCCTATATATTTGCTATTATTGCATTTATAGGGACTGCTGTCATGGCTTAGTGGTTCAGTACCTTGACTATGGCGTATACTATCCTGGGTTCGAACCTGGCCACTACTTTTTATTTTTTATGACTGTCTAGACAAGCTGAGAGGTGTGTCTATGTAAACGCTGTTTTGATACGGCTTGCTCAACGTTGCCCGTCGGTTAGCTTGTTTGCACGGTGCGCAGCTCCGCGCAAACGGGGTACGCTGGTTTAAGCCTCATTTGGCTATCAGCACGCATATTACGCTCAGCTCAGTTAGGGGCACATAGATTTAGCGTGTTAAACCACTGCTCAGCTACGGGCACTCATTTTGCACCAGTTAAACCACTGCTCACCTACGGGCAGATGCACTCACCCTGTTAAACTGTAGCTCAGCTATGGGCACATCTGGCATTTTTTATTGTTTTGTTACCTCACATTTCTTCAATATAAATGGGCTATTTCATTACATTTTACATAAAATGTGATTTTATGTGTACATATTTGTCAGGGACTTGTTTCGTGCTTATTTTGCTAAAAATAAAAATTGGTGTTCGAACCATGAATGCCTGCTCTTCAGCCAACATCTCTACCGCTACGCTATTGCTTCTTGGCTTACTTTGCATATTTAGTTCTTATATGCTTTCCCACTGACTGCTAACTGTAGCTGCGCTACGCACGCAGCAAACGAACGACTCACGGTTAAACATCTTTACAATTTAAAAAATTATGAGATGTTCTTATGTAGATTTTCTGTTCGTAGTCTGTGGGGGCATGTGTTGTGTTGTGTTTATTCACATTTCCATGGGCTCTGTCGTGGGTGTTTACTTTGGGCACTTTTACTCTTCTGGGGGCGTGTCCGCTTACAGGGCTCGGCCTACGGACACGCCCCCTACTGTCTTACACGGACCGTGTTAGCCTTAGGTGTGATTCAGCATGCTCTTATGAATATGCAGAACATGCTGACATCACTCCGTTTAACTACAGCCTCCGTGTATGAGTTATAACTCTTACACGGAGGCTTCGTGAATCCTGCCCATAATGTTTCCTTACCAAAAGAATTCAAGCTTAACTAAATTCTGTAGTTCTATAGTCAGAAACAATAACTTGTTAGGTGACTTGAAAAAAACAGAATTGTCTATATCTGACAGTCTGGTGCATGATTCTGTATTAAACAGGAGGAAAATGCTAGTAGTTGTATAACCGTTAATTTGGATAACCTTGTTTTTCTTGAAGCTGAAGCTGAAAAGTATAATTGCCTTTCAAGGAAGATGACCAGTGGCAGCTTG
>NW_025060890.1:0-5400 GCF_019279795.1 Protopterus annectens | reverse complement strand
TTTAAGTACTGAAAAGAGGTCCTTTGAATGAGAATAAATAAATACATATATAAATAAGTGAATAGGTTGCCACCGATCTGCCCTATTTTTGTACAGTGAAACAAGAATAAAATAATGGCTCAGGAGCTTGAGGATCTGGCAAGGATGGATGGGCATGCTCATCCAGGGGTAAGAATTTTTTGGAAATTCTCTTTGAGGGGAGGCATGATGCACAGACGGGAGTAGCACTCACATGTGCCAGTGAATGCAGGAGTGGGTATGCAAGGCAGATAACTCCCCCAGCAAGATGAAACAGATGCTGGCATGGGGAAATATGGGTAGCGCATAACTCTCTACTCAGCAAGCAGTTCCTGGTAGTGACCTGGGATCCCCTTAAGATACAGTCCAGCCACAACTCACATGGAGAAGCCTGGGGAGGAAGATGGAGCAAGTAGACCTGAAAATAGAAGGGGCACTGGGGTGACAGGACAAGATGATTCAGGGTGGAGAGGAGAAAAAATAAGCGCTATCACAATTATCTTACTTATTCCAGCAAAAGTTATGTCTTCAAAGACTATCAAACATCCAGATTTTTACAAACTCATTCTAACCTCAATGAAAAATGTTGGCGCCAGATGCTGGAGCATCCTCATTACACCCCAAAATCATTTTATAATTCAGATGCAAGACTGAAATTGAGAGATACGATTATACATTTATATGAAAGCGTACCATGGTGCTCAAAATATCCATCTTAATAACCAGCAGATCAGACAAAATCAGACAAATGGGAGCTTTGTTTAATCTCTTATTCAAAGTACTGAATATTAGGAGTACAACCCCTCACATATATGATGCATTAGTGCTTGTTCATTGTTTCTATCTGTTATCTCCTTGTCTAACTTGATGATGGTAAGGGTCCACTTTAGGCCATCAGTTCCCTTCTGGCCTACTAAAAATATAGACCTGCTACCTGTTATTTCTCATGCTAACAGATTCAAGTGGTCATTTTATGACCCCAACACGGAGCACTCAGTCTACTGTCCTTGTATTGTTCTTACAACTGTTTTTGGTCACTACCACCATGTGTAACCTGTGTGAATCTGTACAGCTGTGAAGTATTGCCACAGCAAGATAAGGCCATACTGTCATGTTGATAGATGTACAAGTATAGGATCCTCTACCAGCACTGTACCAAGGTGCTGAACTGGATCCATAGACCCAGCAGCAAGTGTTTGCAGCTCCCCCTCCAGAATGCATAACTTACCATGAATATGTAGGTGTCTGCCCAAAATACCAGACACAGCTGCAGTCACCCTCGTCCTCCAGGACATTACTGTGGACAAGAATGTCCACCTGACAGTACATGAAGACAGAAAACATCACAGTGTATAACAGTGCACATGTCTGAATATCTCTGCTAACAGCAGTACCATGTAGCTGAAGCAGCACAGACACAATCACCTACAGTACACACTACCCCCTGCACAGTTTGTCCCCATATTGCCAAATGATCAATGGATACCTTGGAGAAACAATTTGCCACCTGTAGGGGTACAACACAAAGGTCTGCACTGGAGTGCAAACTACCTGGAATTGATCTACACATTCAGTACAGAAGAGCATACTGGGCATGCTCACACACAGAGAAATGAAGGCAATGTCAGACAACAACATACTGAAAGGTCATACTGGGCATGCTCACACACTTAAACAAATGAAGCCCACGTCTGCAAACAACAGTGGAGCATACATATCTGGCAGTTACAGATGTTAGTACATACACTCCACAGAATGCACCAGACATGCTTTGCACACACAGAGGATAGGAATACAGACATATATCCAAGGAAAACAAACTATAATAAGCCAAACGTAGATGTACATAAATGTGTGGAAGAGAGTGACTGTGACAAGGAGCCATCCATTATGAGGCCTGTACCACCAAGCACACAGCCAAATGGCTACAACCATATGAGGTGTAAATGTCACTCACTGTAGACATTAGCCACCGGTATCCATCAGCATTACAGACTATGTGTTGCAAGTGCTAGCTGTGCAACATGCCTGTACAAGAAAGTAGTCATCTAGCAGCTGTATACACGTACCTGTGGAATATAACCTTGCATGTGCCTGCATGTGGTGTGTCAATCTCTAGATGAATGGGTTATGGCCCATGCACACATACTGCCCTCCCCATAGCCCTACTATGATGTTGAGGTCATCCACTTTGAAATACACCTTTGGGAAAGGTGTAGCCCAGTAATCTCTGCTGCATCCTATAACTGCGTACTGCTGTAGTGTGATAAACTAGTTAGGTAGGAGTTCTAATCCCAGACATGGTAAGTGTGTGTGTGTGTGTGTGTGTGTGTGTGTGTGTGTGTGTGTGTGTGTGTGTGTGTGTGTGTGTGCGTGCGTGCGTGCGTGTATGTGTGTGTGTGTGTGTGTGTGTGTGTGTGTGTGTGTGTGTCTGTCTGTCTGTGTAGAGAGCAATGCTTTTTAGGCTAGTCACACTCACTACAATTCAATGCCCTACCTTGGCAAGGCTGCTGATGTCATACACTGTGAAATACACCTTTGAGAACAGTGTAGCCCAGTGATCTCCGTGGCACACCCTATAACTGCATACTGATGTAGTGTGATAAACTAGTTAGGTAGGAGTTCTAATCCGAGATATGGCAAGTGTGTGTGTGTGTGTGTGTGTGTGTGTGTGTGTGTGTGTGTGTGTGTGTGTGTGTGTGTAGAGGGCAATGCTTTTTAGGCTAGTCGCACTCACTACAATTCAAATGCCCTACTTTGGCAAGGCTGCTGATGTCATTCACTGTGAAATACACCTTTGGGAAAGGTGTAGCCCAGTAATCTTCGTGGCACATCCTATAACTATGTACTGCTATAGTGTGATAAACTAGTCAGGCAGGAGTTCTAATCCCAGACATGGCAACTGTGTGTGTGTGTGTGTGTGTGTGTGTGTGTGTGTGTGTGTGTGTGTGTGTGTGCGTGTGTGTGTGTGTGTGTGTGTGTGTGTGTGTGTGTGTGTGTGTGTGTGTGTGTATGTATGTATGTGTCCCTGTCTGTGTATGGAGCAATGCTTTTTAGGCTACTCATGCCCACTACAATTCAAATGCCATATTTTGGCAAGGCTGCTGAAGTCATTCACTGTGAAATACACCTTTGTGGAAGGAGTACTCCAGCAATCCACGTGCCATGTCCTATAATAGCGTAATTCTGTAGTGTGATATAGAACTCTAGAAGGGGGTTTATTCCCACACATGGCAAGTGTGGATGTTTGTGTGTGTGTTTCTATGGCAAGCCTGATGATGTCATTCACTGTAATTCTGTAGTGTGATATAGAACTCTAGAAGGGGTTATTCCCACACATGGCAAGTGTGGATGTTTGTGTGTGTGTTTCTATGTCTGAGGAGGGAGCAATGCTTTTTAAGCTAGTCACACTCACTACAGTTCAAATGCCCTACTTTGGCAAGCCTGCTGATGGCATTCACTATGAAATACATTTGGGGAAGGAGTACTCCAGTAATCTCCATGGCGCATCCTATAACAGCATAATGCTGTAGTGTGATATAGAACTTTGGTAGAGGTTCTATTCCCCCGCATGGCAAGTGTGGATGTTTGTATATGTGTTTCTATGCCTTTGTAGGGAGCAATGCATTTTAGGCTAGTCACGCTCACTACAATTCAAATGCCCTACTTTGGCAAGCCTGCTGATGTCATTCACTGTGAAATACACCTTTGGGGAATGAGTACTCAAGTATTCTCCATGGCGTGTTATAAAACTGCATAGTGCTGTAGTGTAATAAACTAGTTAGGTAGGAGTTCTAATCCCAGGCATGGTGTGTGTGTGTGTGTGTGTGTGTGTGTGTGTGTGTGTGTGTGTGTGTGTGTGTGTGTGTGTGTGTGTGTGTTGTTGTCGTGTGTGTCGTTTTGTCATCATGTGGAGGTGACTGTGACTGTGTAACAACTGGACTCATTGTGGAGTGGGTTTTGTAAAATTCTTATATGGTGGCCCTAGCATATGTCACAGTGTCCTCCTTACAGGGATAACAGATGTGAAATAGCTGAGAGGCTGGGGTGCAAATCCATACTCCTACATGTGACATCAAGGCCTGACAAACAAATGTAGCAACCCTTGTATTACCCAGAGAACACTCTCAACGCATGTCTCATGCACACACACACACTTGCCTAGGCAACAACTGCTATGTTAGTAGTACACTGCATATTGTCCACTGATAGTAACCATGGTGTGATTGCAGTGGGCTACAGAGGGCATGGCACCCTGTCCATCAGTCCAATAGGCGCACACATGCAGACAGTGCACCTTCCTTATGTTCCCCACTGGACACCTGCAACACCTGTGGTGCCATCAGATGTGACCCACAAAGGACATACCATGCCTTAAACACATGCCCTGTATGGACAGACGCCACTGACACCAGGAAATACCTGTATCATGCTATCAATGTAAGTGCAGGGTCAACCTACTGTCCATTACCAGTTCCTGCCACATAAGGCTAGGACTGGCACATCTGACAATGACAATCTGTGTATACAACATGGGCCAGACACCCCAGATACAGTTCCACATGTCACTATACATGCATGTGGGATGTATGCACATCCCAGACACCGTCCATGTCATGGACTAAGGAACACATACATAGCAAGCAATGCACAGCAATGGCCACACACAATAGTTACCCAGGTAACTGGATGGTGAATACAGTACCCACCTGTGTGGGCCAATCCAGACACTACACCCCTGTGCTACACTGCAGACCATTGTCATATGGCCTGATGCCAAGGTATACTCATCACTTAGCCTTGTATAGCTATCTGGCACAGTCGACTACTACACACCAGTGAAGCAATGCACCCATGCATGTCTGTACTGGCACCCTGTGCCTGTGTGTGTGGTGTATAATGTCTATGACCACATTCACACTCACTACAACCCCTGTTGGCATACTGAAGCATGCTATCTGATGTCAAACACCTCCACATACCCTTTGCCCATATCACCTCCGGATAACCCCTGTGGTGCATGTGATACCTGCACAGTACTGTATTGTGGCAATCTAATTAGTGAGGAGTTGTATGCCTGACCCTGCCAAGTGTGTCAATGTGTGTGTGGGTCCCTGAGAGAGTGTGGCTGTGTTGACGCTGACACCTGTTCATGCGGACAGGCACATGTACTACACCTACCATATATCTACCATATCACTGTTGCAGATGTCACTCACCATCACATATACGTTTGGAGGTCACCTCAACATGTAACCTATGTGGTGCATCCAATAACTGCATAGACATGTAATGGCAATACATAGTCAATCTGGGGTTTGTTACTCTGTACTGGTAGGTGTGTGACACAAACATGCTTATGTTTTACTCTCCCACCCTTTC
>NW_025060889.1:0-5100 GCF_019279795.1 Protopterus annectens | reverse complement strand
TCCCAGACTCATCTGGGGTCCCTTCCTGCAGGTCCCTGCCAGGTATAGGTCTCCCGTCTTCCCCAACTCATCTGAAGTAGCACATTGTCTATCAGCTAACCAGATCCTCATGTCCTCAGGCAAAGTGCTAAGGGCTTGTTCCCTCACCAAAAGGTCTGCCATCCCTTCAAATGTGGTGACCTGGCATCCACTCACCCAACTTTGAAAATAAGTGCTCAGTTCAGCAACATATTTACACACACTTTCATCTGCCTTGTGTCTATGCTCACAAAACATTTTCTTATAAATTTCAGGTGTTAGATTAAAACATTCTAAAAGACGTTTTTACAGCATTATAATCGAAACAGAGTCAGGCATTTGTGATAAAACTGTTACAGCTTTCCATACACAGAGTTTTTGGTCAACACTATACTGTTTGCATACCCTCTCAAACATATGAATGAAACTATTAAAATTATCCCCCTCTTTAAATTGTGGAAGAAATTTACTGACCTGTTGTGCTTCTGGGGTCCAGTTACTTTCTTCCCCATTACCTCCATGACTCTGGTGAAGAGTCAGCATTCCCCTCTTATGCCTCCTCTGATGCTCCTTTACTTTGGCTTCTATCTCCAAATGCCTGGCCTCCAACTCAAGTCTCTTTAGCTCCAGCTGGATTTTTAAGTCCACTGCAGAAAGGTTGAGCTCTCCATTCTCTAAGGATACTGTATCTCTACTGCCAGTCTGATTGTCCTTCATAGAAAGGTTGAGTTGTCTATTCTCTGTGGGAATTGTATCTCCACTGCCAGTCTGCTTGTCCTCTTGGATGCTGTTTTCTGATGCAGCTGTAACCAAGGCTGCAATCAGGTCTGCCTTAGTCAGGTTTCCATGCACCAGTCCCCTAGCCTGGCACATCTCTACCAGCTGGCTCCTTGTCAGCTTTCCATACTCCTCTGCTGACATGCTGCCTGCTCACCCTGACTAACTAAGCTAACAAAAGAAATAAAACAATCGTGATCTGAACTCTAAGTATTCACTGCGTGGCTGATTTAGAGTACAAAACACCTTCAGAGATCACTGTACATAAGCTACAGGATTCACTCTACCCACACCACTACCAGCCAGTTAGTATTTGCCAACTAATTAATATGTGATGTGGATATCCCATCGCTGCCAAGCACATGTGACGGCCGTGCCCTGGCCCAGAAATCAAGGAGCCTCAGTCCTCTCCACTAACATCAGAGAGGGAGTCTCATATAAGAGGAAAGGATAACAAATACACTCAGAAAGTACAATTTCCCTTAAGTGTACACTGAGATCATAGTTAGTCTGGGGCTGGTTGCTCCCTTGCTCCCCAGGTCCCCAATAAGACTCCCACTGGCTCAGCTATAGGGTCCAGATCTCAGCCTAGCTGGTAAGCTAAAACCTCCAGTACCCTCTCTCTCCAACCAGTACTCTTGTGTCCCTGCCCAAGTAGCAGACACACACACACTTTGAGATAAGTATTTATACAACTTCACAGACACTCCTGAAAGGCTGACACAGATTCTCCAGCTGTACCCCTTTACCCAGACTATATGGTAGCAATTACTGCCACCACCAGCTAATAATTATCAGCTACCCAGAGGCCCTTAAAAGGGTGTCCAATTATTACTGTGCAATATTATTATCCAATGGTAAGTGTGATTAATCAGTCAAAGGTTATTTGGAGTGACTTAAACAGTAAACTCTATAAATATGAAATGTACTCTAGAGCTGAAATTATCTGTACATAACCAGCCACAGTTGAAAAGGGTTTAAAAATATTTAATAATAAATACTAAAAACACAAGATAATACTAGTACACCACAATGCTATTCAAGAGTTCAGAGATCACACAGAAACTTAAAATAGTTCTGTAGTACAGTTCTGACATAACAGAAAATACTTAGTCTAATCTTTATAGTCCTAGCTTTTTCTACAAGAAAACATACTTCTAAAGTAACTTACTTAAGAGCAAGGCAGTGCTAAGTTAGATGTCCGAAATCAAAATGCTTAATAATCTCTGGTTCTCACTCTTTAAATTGAAACTACAGTTCTGATAAAACATCACATCATCTGTTTACACTTCCTGGAGTTCCCAGGCTGACACATTAACCACATTTACATTCCTAACATCTCCCTTTTCTTATCATGAAGCACAAATGGAACAGAGCAATAAAAATACATTTGGTATGGTTAAGTCTAGCAATTTAACATTTGGTTAAAAACAATAGAAAGAATTTCTTCATCTAGACTATCCAGCACCATGTCTTCGGTGCGTCACCACATGCTTTTACTGGGTCAGTAAGAGCACAGTTTCCACACATTTTGTAACAGCATTTCTTTACATTTAAACAGCAAGCCTGTAGTTTACATTTATATTTACAAATGATAGAATTATGTATCAAATTCTATTTGGCTAGGCTGGCAGCTTTCACCCTTCTACCAGTCTTCTACAACACACCCATGCCAGAACTCAATGGATATCCCATGCTCATCTAATTCATTTGTACAACACTGTTGTGCTGGTACTGCAAGGCTCATGTATCCATTAGGGAGAGGAGTGTAACAGAGTACATGTAATGTCCGATAGCAGCAGCCACATCTTTACTATGGCAATGGTGTTATGTGGTTGTGAAGGCCTTCATGGTATTCTAACTACAGGTGTACTAACACACAGACACTGCTATCTCAGTAATGCACACACACACTTGTTTCAGTCTGGGGGTGCATTGCTGCAGGTGATCATATAGGTGTGTATCTGGCCATTGTCCATAGAGATGAGTAGTATAGGGATGTGTGTACATGGTATCATGCCACTTGTCATGTGCCAGCAAAGTTACTCCATCTGGCTACATGTTCACTAGAAGTGGCCCTCTAGTGTGAGAGTGACATGCATCAGCCAATCCTCTGCGCTCTTCAAATGCCCACTGAGGTGATCCAGTTGACATGTATGGCAACATGTATTACAACACATGGTTAGTGTCTGTGATGGAGACCTGTACCCAAGCATGTTCTGTTGACTTGTAGGCAGTGGAGGTACCCTTCTATGCATGTGGTGTGTACATGGTGTTGTCTCCTATATGTGCCAGTTATAACATAGCTGGGCAGACATGTCAGTGTCGTCACATAGGTTGCCTGCACGCATCCAAGCTGGATACCTGCCATCTCGCACATCTGGTACAGGACCGACAGACATCAGCTTGGCCAGTAGCTGCGCAGCAGGATGAATGTATCAACAGACAGACATCTAACACCAATATAAAGCTATTACTGGCATGTTGGAAGCCTTCACTGATTACGTGCTGTACAGACAGTAGTCGACAAAGTTACTTTCCACATGTCAGATCATTATCCAGTAGGAGATATATACTGTGACATAGCTCTCACACACCAGAACATGACAGTGAGGTCTCAGAGTCCAGCCATGCCTGCAGGTGTACTTGTTGTCAGTACAACATTTAGCAATCTACCTCACCTGGGAAAGGACTGTCAACAGTAGTGCTACTCATGATACACTGCATGCCAGTGCATACAGTACATAACCTGGGTTACTACCCTTTGTATGTAACACATTCACACAGAGAAGAAAATGGTGGTCTGAGTGCTACTCTTGAGTGTCCCAGATGTGACACCGACATCTTTCTTGCTACTGTAATGATAGCACATAGATGCATGTACGTACATGGCATTGCATACACTTATTACAGATGTCATTACACAATTTGCTGTATGTTATCAGACTAGGATGGAGCACTGGTTACCAGGGCTGACCCATAGCTTAGCAGGTGTCAGCATTAAGCTGCAATATAACAGCTAAGCAGTGATTTGCACACTGGTAAGCTTAAGCCTATGTGGTAAGTGCCTGTACATTTAACCAGAAGCTTAGGAACTGCTTAGCTTCACTCAAACCTGCACAATGCACTTAAAGCTGTCTCAAAACTGCCGAACTTAATTTTGTATCCAACAGCCCTTGTTTTGCCCAGCAACAAAATAAACAGCCCTTGAGCCACAAGGACCCGTACTACTAAAAGCTGCAACACTAACCACCACGCTTTACGACAGCTGTGACGACAGTTGTTATTTTCCAATATATCTGTCACTACACACATTGAATAGCATTGAACAATTGCTTTGACTTCCACAATTCCTCGGAAGTACTTGGTTATTGATATATTACTTTTGCATCACATATGGTGTTATATCTAAATATACATACACAAGATACATCTGGGAAGGTATACACAACCATGATGTTTACATTAGCTGACAGAAATATGGATATATACACATGTAGATATATGTCTACATGCATACATTACATATATTCATGGAAGGCCTTCTCACATTTGTATAGTGCATCATACTATTTGTAGATCTCTGTATATATATAAATATATATATATATATATATATATATATATATATATATATATATATATATAGCTTATATGCATATCCCTGAATGTGCATAGATATACTCATTTATGTCGTATATATATGTAGATATCTATAACTATATGTGCGACATATCTAACCGATATACCTATTTCTATGTTGGAATATATGTATGTAGATATCCATAACTATATGAGCATATATAATTATATAACTGTATATGTTTAGACATATATTGCTGTGTATATGTATATATCTGAGTTTGTGCATATATATATATATATATATATATATATATATATATATATATATATATATATATATATATATATATATATCCATATATATGTAGATATGCATATGTGTATATATATATATATATATATATATATATATATATATATATATATATGGCAAGGTGAGTCCTACCCGTACCAATAGTCCCACCTCATAGTGCAAGGGGCCATGTATGTATTGCAGGTATATATGTAGACTGTTGCTACTGTAATAGGGGTTGTCTTAAATGCGACATAAGTTGTGTGTGGAGGCTCCACATTTGCTTTTAATACGTAATGCCATTGGCTACCGACAGGCATCCTGGCGACATTATAGTAAGGCACCACTGCTAAAGTACAAAAGGCTTCTGTGACTGGCAGCACATGTATAATTCAATATATGTGGACAGTCTGGCACTCGGGGATCCC
>NW_025060888.1:0-2589 GCF_019279795.1 Protopterus annectens | reverse complement strand
TTTTCCCCCCCTTTTTTTTGAAATTTTTTTTTTTTTGTTTTTTTTAAAAAAATTTGAAAAATAATATTAAAAAAATAAAAAATTTTTTTAAAAATTAAATTAAAAAAATTTAATTTTTTTTTTTTAAAAAAATTTTAAATTTTTAATTAAAATTAAATTTAAAATTAAACTTTTTAAAATTTAAATTTTTTTTAATTTTTTTATTTTTTTTTTTTTTATGGAAAAAATTTTTTTTTCCAAAAAATTTTTTTTTTTAAAAGTTTTTTTTAAAAAAAATTTTTGTTTTTTGTTTTAAAAAATTTTTTTGGATTTTTTTTGTTTTAAAAATATAAAATTTTTTTTAAATTTTTTTTGGGGGGCTCAACTTCAATGAAAAAAAGTGTAAAACCCCCTTTAAATTTTTAAAACCCTTAACAAAAACCCCTTTTTTTTAAAAAGGTTTTTTTTTTGGGGGTTATTTTTAAGAATAAATCCCAAATTTTTTTATTTGCCTTTCCTTTCTAATTAATTTTAATAGAAAAAACCCCCTTGTGGGGGGTTTTTTTAAATCCCTTTCAAATTTTAAGCTCAAAAAAAGTTTTTCTTTCCGGGAAACCTTGGGAGTTTATTTAAAATAAGGTTTTAAAATCCGGGTTTAATTTTTGAAAAAAGGGGGGAAATTTTTGGGGATTGGAATAACCTTATTTTCCTTTTTTTTCTTAAAATTTGGGGCTTTTTTTAAAAAAAAAATTTTTTTGTTTTCAAATTTTCCGCCTTGTTTTGGGAAATTTTAAATCCAAAATTTTCCTTTGTTTTCCCCCCCTTTTTTAAAAAAACCCCAAAATTTCAAATTTTTTAAAAAAAAATTTTTTAAATTTAAATTCAAACCTTTTTAAAAAAGGGGTTTACCCCCTTTTAAAAGGGGGAACCCCGGGTTTTTTGGGGTTCCATTTTACCCCCGAGAATAAATTTTAAAGGGGCCCCCCTTTTATTTTCAAAAAATTTACTCCAGGTTTGCGTTTGCCTTTTGCAAAAACCCAATTTTTTACCCTTTTCTGAACCTAATTTTTTACCAAAAGGGGGGGGAAAAAAAGGGTTTTTTAAACCCCCAAATGGGGGGATTTCTCAACTCAAAAAAAAATTTTGTTTTTTTTTTAAAAAACCCCTTTTTTTTGGCCCCTTTTTTAAATTTTTTTTCCCCTTTTTAAAAATGAAAAATTCATTTTTTCCCCTATAAGTTTTTTTTTTCCGGGAAAGCCCCAACTTTAAACAAAAAGGTTTTTTCCCCTTTCAAAAATTTCCTACCCCTTCACCATGGGCCCCTTTTTCCCCGGGATTTCCTCCTTTTTTAATGAAAAAGGTTTTTCCTTCCCTTTTCCCCCTACCCCTCCCGGGGGTTCCCCCCCTATATGATGGGACCCCACCCCTTTTAAAAAGGGTTTAAAAAAATTTTTTTTCCCCAATAAAAAAAACCCCCTTTTTAATGGTTAAAACTCTTCCCCAGGGAAATTTTACCTTCCTTTTCTAGAAAATTTTCCCCTTTCTTGGGCCCCTTTTCCCCCCAAAAATTTTTCCCCCCTTTTCTCCTTCAAAAAATCCTTCCCCCTTTAAAATTCCCCCCTTTTAAAAAAAGGGTTTACTTTTTCGTTTAAATTCCATTTTCCCCTTCCATGTTGGTTTTTAAAAAAACCCCCTTTTTTAAAATTAATTTTCCCCTTCCCCGAACCAGTTTTTTTTTGCCCCAAGTTTTTTTTAATTTTGGGGGGCCACCCCTTTTCCCTAAAAAGGCCAATAATTTTCCTACCCCAAACCCCCTTTTTTTCCCCCCTTTTTTCCTCTTCTCCCCAGTTTCCCCCAAAAAAACCCCTTTTTAAAATTTCTTTTCCCCCCCTTTTTTTTAAAACCCCCCAAAAAAATTTAAACCCTTTTTTCCCCAAAAAAGGGTTTTTTTTTCATTTTCCCCCCCCTTAAATAATTTTCCCCTTTTCTCATTTTAAAATTACATTCCCCCAAAAAGGGGCCCCCCTTTTCCCAAAAAAACCCCCCTTTTTTTTCACCCCAAAAAACCCCCCCCCTACCAGGGTTTTTTCCTCCTTTTTTTTAGGCTTTTTTTCCCCTTTTTTTTGTTATATTTTTTAATAAATGCCCCAAACCCTTTCCCTTATTTGGGAAAAAATTTTTTTTCCCCTTTTAAACCAATCCTTTTTTTTTTATTAAAATTTCTTTTGCGGACTTTTTAAATCAAAAAAGGGTTTACCCCCCTTTCTTAAAACCCCCCATTTTCCATCAAATTTCCCCCCCTTTCCCAAATTTTTCCCTGTTTGGTTAAACTTCTCCCTTCACCGAAAAGCCCCCATCCCCATTTGTGCCCAATTTTCCCTTAAATAAGTTAATATTTCCCCCCCTTTCCTCATTGGTTAAACCATTTTTTTATAAAATTTTTCTTTTTCCTTTTAAAAATTAATTTTTTTTTTTTAAAAAAAATTATTTTTTTAATAATTTTAAATTTCCCTTTTTTAATAACCCCATATTTTTAAAATAAAAATTTTTTTTTTTTATAAAATAAATCATTTTTTGAAAAAGGGTTCCCCTTTTTTTTTCATGAAAAAG
>NW_025060887.1:0-5156 GCF_019279795.1 Protopterus annectens | reverse complement strand
AAAAGAAAAAACAAAACCGGAAAAGGGGGGTTTTTAACTTCTGGTTGGAGGGAAAAAAAGGAATTTAATTCTGGGGGGGGGTTTGACTCAGGAGCATCACAAACTTTGATACACCCCCCCAAAGTTACCAGAAATTCAATCACCTGTTTATATTTAGTGAAAGCAGCAAATGGACAGCTATATGGGGCCACTTCCCATGATATAGCAATAACTGACCCTGTTTCAGGTATGACTCAAAAAAGTAAAATTGTGTTTCTGCAAAATGTCCAGTAAACTTATGGGAAGAGACTTATGCAGATATTTGGCATAGCAGTTTCCACTATGCGGGGTATGGAGGCACAAAGACAAATGGATATTTTTGTGGTGCGACGGGGGGTGAAACTTTTACTGGTACAGCCAGGACCTAGTTGACTGGTCCAGGGGCAGAAACCCGGAACTGATAAATTTAGCCATCAGTAAGCCCCCCCCTTGACACTGATCAACAGCATTTGTTACATGTACTCTATACTACTGTAGCATGCCAGGACCTGATAAAGAATATGAGCAAGAATTGTTAAAAAACCCTGCAACAGATTAGTATTAAAAACTTGTATTGGGATACTGAAACAGTGTATAAGCTGTTCATTACCTCAGAATTCATGCACTGTACAAATCTAATAGACTACCACATGTCAGCTTGACAAAGAATAAGGATGTAAAATGGGCAGACTTAGGAGAAAAAGTAAAAAAAGGGGAAAAAACAAACTGATTTAGAATTATCAGAACAGGGATACAAAACAGAAATTGGGAACACAGACACATCCAGCTGTACACTTCAAACTAGTGAAGACAGCTGATTAGCATTCTTATTAGAAGAAGAAAAAACCCTTTTGTGATATACCAACACTCTTTGGTCAACAGGAAATCAGATGTAGGACTTATTCAAACAGCAGGACCAGTAACTATTACCCCAAAAATCAGCATTTAGACCACAAAAGACAATACCCTTGAGGAAAGATGCAGAAAAGGAATCAACCTATAATAGCAGCATTACTCAAGGAAGGAGTACTGGTAGAATCTCTGATTCACCATGTAAACCCCTTTATTTCCTGTTAAAAAAAGGCGGATGGTAAGATTTACAAGCTGTAAACAATGCATAATACCCAGAGCACCTACGGTGCCAGCCCCACACCCTTGTTAATGATTTGAAACCACAACAAAAATATTTTCTGTGGTAGATATAAGCAATGCTTTCTTTTCAATACCTATACATCCTGATAGCCAGTATTGGTTTGCATTTACATTTCAGGGTAAAAGTATACCTATACTACTACCACAGGGATATTGTAAAGTCCAACAATATTTGCACAAGAAATGGCAAGCAACCTGGCAGGGTTTACCCCCAGGAGGTAGTCGATTCTACTTTATGTAGATGACATCTTGCTAGCAGCCCCACCCAGCATCAATGGGAGGGTACGATAGCATTATTGAAATTTTTAGCCCCAAGGACACAAAGTAAACAAAAGTAAGTTACAACTTTGGAGAAAACAGGTTAGATACCTGGGATATGTAATATCCAATGAAGGTAGAATATTAGATGAAGAAAAAAAACAGCAATTTTACAGGCACCCAAACCAGCAACCAAAAAGGGAAAAGATGTCCTTCTTGGGAAACCCAATTTTGTCAGCTGGATACAAACTATGCTTTGAATCTGCTCCACTGGCTGATTTAATATATAAAAAACCAAAGGCAACACAAGATGCATTACAATAGACACCTGAAGCAGAAACAGCTTTCTGCAGACTAAAACAGTTGATAGCTTCATCATTAGTTTTAGGACTTCCAAATTTCACAAAAGATTTTTCAGACCGTAGATTGTAAGCAGGAATATGACTCAGTTTTGGGAACAACATGGGGATAAGCAACGCCCCCTAGCTTACTATTCATCACAGTTAGACCCAGTGGCCCATCTTGCCTCACTGTGTCAAGCAGTAGGGAGCTGCAATGGCAGTACAGGCTTCGGCCTCAGTGGTGTTGTTCCACCCTCTCACACTGAGAGTGCCTCATGCAGTCGCGATAATTTTACTGCAAGAAAAAAATAGCATATCTATCTCCTGCTAGACATCTTTCATGTATGACCATACTGCTGAGCCAACCTCGTATGGTAATTGAACGTTGTACAACATTAAATCCACCAACGTTACTTCCAACTCCTGTGGATGGCACACCGCATAGTTGCCTGCAGGAAATTGAGCAAATAACTTTGCCCAGACAAGACCTCACTGATATGCCCTTGGATGATGCTGAGGTGACATTCTATGTGGATGGCTCATGCAGAAAGTGTCCTACAGGGAAAAATCTAGTAGGATATGCAGTAGTCACGGATACAGAGATTTTAGAAGCCCAACCTTACACATAACCTGTCTGCTCAAGCAGCAGAATGATAGCCTTGACGGGCTTGTACTCTAGCAAAGATAAAAAGTGAACATATATACTGACAGTCAGTATGCTTTTCTACAGTGCATGTTTTGCACAACAATGGAAAAATAGGGAATGATAACATCTACTGGCAAACCGATTAATCATGCGCAACTTTATTTTGAACTTATTAGATTCCATTCAGTTACCTACTAAAGTAGCTATTTGTAAATGTTTAGCTCATACAAAACAACAGGATGCAATTTCAAAGGAAATGCAAGAGCTGATGCAGCTGCAAAGCAAGCAGCCTCAGACTCAGAAACTTTACTTTTAATGAGGAATTACAACCCTCTGAGATTTTAGATTTAGAAATGTTAAAAACAATGCAGACATTACTACAAAAGCTGAGAAACAAAAATGGGAAAACGAGGTGCAATCCTGAAAATGGACTGTATATCTCCAAAGAGAAAAAACATATTGCCGTCTAATTTATTTAGATATGCAGCTTTGTTGAGCCATGGGCAGTGCCATGTCTCAACAGGGGGGATGGTACAGTTAGTAAATCGAATATTCCAAACATATGGATTTACAAATTACACACAAAAATTTTGTGCAGCATGTCATGTCTGTAATAAACATCATGCACAAGGAGCATTCAAACCCAAGCAAGGAGTTTTCCTATACCACCATATCCGTTCCATACTATTTGTATGGATTTCATAGAACTGAATAAATGTGAAGGGAAAAAATACTGTTTAGTAATTATAGACATGTTTTCCAAATGGGTAGAAGCTTTTCCAACTAAAAATCCGGATGCAGCCAGAGTGGCAAAGGCCCTACTAAAACCAATAATTCCTAGAGTTGGCACACCGGAAAGGATCTATAGTGACAATGGGACACATTTTGTGAATCAGACGATTCACCAACTTGGGAGATTTTTGGGATCTCCTTGAAGAATCATTGTGCTTACCACCCACAGTCTGCAGGACTGGTGGAAAGGTACAATGGAATTTAAAATAAGTTAAGGAAGTTGGTGAAACACAGAAGAATTGGATTTGCTGTTTGCCTTTGGCACTGCTGAGCATGAGAACAGTTCCAAATGAAAAGGGTTTGACCCCTTTGAAATGATATTTGGAAGGGCATATTATGTGCCACAATGGAAAGCTCTCATGCCTGCAGAAGAGGCTGACAGCTCATTAGCTAGTTATGAGGAAACTGTTAACAAATAAAACTGTTTTGCAGTTGAACTCTTTTCAGATAAAAGACAGACCAGACCGTTGGAAGCAGTGCTGACTCCTGGGTCCTGGGTTTGGCTGAAGGTCAGAAGAGGAAGAATTGGGGAGTCCAAAGTGGGAAGGACCATACCAGGTCTGTTGGCGCCTACTGCAGTCAAAGTTGCTGAGAGGTCGTCCTGGGTCCACCTGACACTGTAAACCGGTAAAGAATTTTCAGCTTGATAAACATTTTGTGACTGACACACAACTAAGGCAAGATGGCCAAGAGCAAAATGAGTAAAACACAGATCAACCCCAAGATATGTTTAATCATTTGTAACTATGCATTTATTGACTATGATTGTGTGACTTTCCTTTTGTTGTGGTTCTTCCTACATATAACCACACAAGTGAAAGTGAGAAACGTGATGAACTATCTATAGACTGGCATCCAAACTTTAACACATACCTAGCTATGAAGCGTGTATATGTAGAGACTATGAACATTTCAAATTGCTGGGTTTGTACTGCTATACCAACAGCATATGGAGGACTGTTGATGTCCGCTGTCCCTTGGGGATAAATGAGACTTGGGAGAATTTACTTTTGATACAGGTTCTGTAAAGATCACAGGACAAAATTGCATTGTATTTGCCTATTACACAGAGGAATTGTATGTTTTATAAAATGATACACTCCAAGTGGGTTGGAGTAACTGTAACATAACTGTATCTTATAAATGCTATATTAAGACTAAAGATAAAAGCACTCTTTGTAGCACAAATTATGATTCATATTTGAGCTTAATGAAAACAACATTAATGAAGTGCAGAGAAATCCTGTTGCATAAACAATTGTCTGTTATAGACAAAAAATGTTTCATTCAGAGCTAACCCGATCAGTACTAAAGTAGAAAACTGTTATTTTATTTGTGGGAAAAAGGCATACAAATGGCTACCTGAGAATTGGTCCGCAGTTGTTTTTGGGTTATCTGGTTCCAGCTATAAGGCATACTGCAGAATTACCTCTAGGTAAGATACGAAATGTAAGAGATATAGCCAAAACCTGAGGTCCATCGAAAACCTGTAAATCCAGTGGGAAAATCGAAGCTGGTTGGAAGGACCATCATTCGTGAAAATAAAGAAAAATTGACTCATATGGACTTGAGTGACAGTGTTATATCCTGGGCTGGAATATTCCAGCATATGGAGCAGTCAAATCGATCTGGGAGTTGAGAAAACTGTCAAACTTCTCAGTAATGAGTAATGCAACTTTTCTGCTCTGAACTGGTGACTGATGAACTGAATGCAATGATAACTGTTGTGCTACAAAATCGAATGGCTCTTGACTTCACCCTGCGGCGAGAGGCGGTACTGCGCTTATCAAAGAAGAATGCTGCATATACCAGACAAATTAATTCACCTAGAGGTAATAGCAGGATCGCCATGACTGAACCAGGCCCAAACCCACTGATAACTTTTTTCCCGAAAGGGGGGGGCCTTTTTTTTTGGTTGGGTTTTTGGGGTTTTTATTCCCCTAAAAAAA
>NW_025060886.1:0-5865 GCF_019279795.1 Protopterus annectens | reverse complement strand
ATTTCCTTAAAAGCTAAATCCTTTCGAAAATCTGAACCGTTATTGGTTAGTTTTGCTCCTGGGGCTCAAGGTAAAGCTATTTCAAAACAAACCATCTCCAAATGGATTGCTCATTGTATACACTTTTGTTACCTGCAGCACGGGGAGGGTTCCCCTTCAGGGTATTAGGACCCACTCTACTAGAGCAGAGACTACCTCTGCAGCTTTTCCGAGAGGTGTGCCTTCTAAGGACATTATAGAAGTAGCTACTTGGTCTTCTGTCCATACTTTTACAAAGCATTACAATCTGCCTTTGTTTTATAAATCCAGGGCTGGTTTTGCCTCTGTAGTTTTGCAGGGTCTTCTTACCAACCCTTAATCTGTGATTCATCCCCCCCTGTCCTTTTCCTGGGCTTTGGGAATCAACCCATATGTTAGGACTGCAACAGTGAAACATGAAGGACATAGTACAGTTGTGTACACTTAACATAAATGTAGATGTTAAGTGTATTCACTGTTGCAATCCTGGTTTCCCACCCTCCATTCCCCCTCTTTTCCTAAGGCATAAACTACTTATTTTTGTTCTTTGGATTGCATGTTTCCAGGGTGTTCCTGGGTTAGCCACCTTTTGGGGACTCCTGACAGTTAAGGCAAGAAAAACTGAGGAAATGGCGTTGGGTGCCTTCCTTTATACTTGACGTTCTGACATCAGTTTTACAACCGGCAGCCAGTGTCCTATACCAAGGACTTTGGTATTTGGGCCTGCTGAGGGCTACCGGGAGCCGGATAACCCATATGGTAGGACTGCAACAGTGAATACACTCTAACATCTGCATTTATGGTAAGTGTACACAGCTGTACTTTGTGATGTGTGTAGTGTACACTACATCTACATCTACATGTAACTCTATTCTAGACAGTGTGTCAGTGCTGATGAAGCTAGAAGTTCAAGGTATGATGTTTGTGAAAAATTTCACGAAGTATTGATGCACAAAAATTAAACCCACCATCATTTTGGTATTTATTTGGGCCTATGACTCACAAAACAGTACCAGGAAACTTGTGGCATGTAAATGAACTGTATGTTGGAAAGATGATGGCAGCCTTTACAGTGTGGAAAAATAGCATATGGTTTTGTAGTGTGTAGAGGGGAATCTTTGCAAACTGCTGAATCAGTAGAGTATGGTTTTGTTGCAATAGTAAAAAAAATACTGTTTTGTATAAATGGATATTTTTTTGCATTTAATTGTCCTTTGAAAGCAAGTGATACTTGCTTTTAAAGAAATTTGTTTGCTACTGCAATACTGGTTTACACAGGAACTGATGCTGGAAAAGCCTGTGTAAGGATGCGGGGGATGGAGAATCTGCAGAGAAAGCATCTTGAGAGTGCACATTCAAAAAGGTGTTGAGGTAGGACAAATCTAGAATTTGGCCTCCATTCTCATTTTCTTGAAAGTCGGGAATAAAAAATGAGTTTTCCTATATGTTGTGGGGGACACACTTTCTTGCATCTTCACGAAGATCTAGCAAGAGATGTACCTGGTTCGGAGGGGCAGTAGGATATCTCTGAATGTTTGGAATAGCCTTCCATGTCATTTTGTAGCTTAGGTGAATAATGGACATGACCCATTTGTCTGTTATGAGCTACCAAATAGGAAGGGGTGAGGTTAGTCTTTTATTTATTTATTTTTTTTTTTGACAGTGGGAGGGGAAACAGGAGGCAGTAGTAAGGCTGATCCTCCCACCATAGTCACAGGAAGGGAGTTTCTGAGATGTCTAGGTTTTATGACCTCCATTCCTATGCTCCCGTTTGCCAAACTCCCACATTATCTTCAGTGGTTTCTAATGTCAGTTTGGCTATTCTTATCCTCTGGACGACTTGGTTTTTCCATGTCTAAAGTTGGAATTTCAGTGGTGGATTCAGCAGTTTACAATCCAGGACTCACTTTTAAACACCCTCTTCCCCCTCAGGAGCTGTTCACAGATGTTTCAGACATGGGATGAGGTGCATCCTTCAGCTCTGTAAAGGTGCAGGGTCCTTAGTCGCCTCAACAAAGGAAAGACCCACATCATTGTCAAGGAAGGAGCTTTTCTGCTGGCTCTTCCGGCTTTTCACCCTCTTCTCCGCAAGGCCTCTCAAGGTGTTTACAAACAATGCCACAATGGTGATGCACATCTAAAAGCAAGTGGGGATGAGATCTTGCCTCCTTTGCTGGTTGGCAGTTCTAGTGTGGATAGATGTAGGTTGATTGATCTACCCTTTTTATATGGTTCATATTGTCGGTTGCTGTGTTGCTGAAAAGTCAGCCCACAGAGGTGATGAAAAGCGCTTTAAACAATAAATATTTTTTGTCGACTGTCAACTGCTTGTCCACGGTTTGTTTTATTTTTACAAGTTCTAGTGTGGGGACCAGATATCCAGTGTCGTGCGACAATTCGTTTGTATTCCCTCTAGTCAGACTATTATGGCAGACACACTGAGCAGGTCCATAACACAGTCCCATGAGTGGATGCTTCACAGGGATGTGTTTCTGAACATTGCCCACCAGTGGGGTACTCTTGAAATAGATCTTTTTGCCTCCTGTCTGAACAAACAACTTCCTCCCCTCTCTTGTGCCAGAGTCCCAGGTCCTCTGGTCTGGAGGGTGGATGCCCTTGTTCCTGGGAGGGGATGTTTCTTTATGCATTTCCTCCCCTCCCCTTCATTCCAAACATCCTTTCAAAATACATCAGAATGCTGCCCATGTCTTGCTGGTGACTCCTTTTTGCACTAAACAGCTTTTGACCCCCCCCCCCCCTGCATTTAGCCATGGGCGATCATCACAAGTTACCTCCGAGTGGACCTACTTGCAAGAAAGGGATCTGTCATTCATCCATTGAGTGATGGGATTTTGATTCCATAGACTCCTTTTTCTGAGGATGTGCTTAGGATCCTGCAGGAGGCCCGGAACCCCACAACTAGAAAATCCTACTTATCCAAATGGAAGTGATTTTCTGTTTGGCGTACTTTGTAACCTGGATCCACTTTCTGCAGCTGTTCCTTTAGTTCTGTCTTATCTGTGTGAACTGCTCAATGCTGGGATGGCTTATTCTGTTAAAGGAAAACAGAACTCAAAACAAATTTGTTTTTTTCATTGTATCTTTGTTTTCTGAGCTGTTTTAATGCTTCAGAATGTTCCAAGTGCTGCTTTTACAATTTTAGTGATTCCCTCAAAGTGGCAGATGGGGCCTGCCTTGTTTACGTGACCTTGTTTTGTTTTCTTGCTTTCATTTCTTCCTAGAGTACATTACAAGTAGTCTTTTGAGTTATGCTAGAAATGAGGAAATGGTGGTGGCTTCTCAACTCATAACAGCCGAGTGACATCTCCAGGCGTTTCTGCAGTTGCCTCCTACTGCAGTTCTAGGCGTCAAATATTGTCTGTTCATATTTGCATTAATATTTCCAAAACCGTGCTACATACAAGGTATCAGAATATTTTATCTTAAAGCATGCATGATGGCAAACACAATTGTATTAAAAAATACTAATGTCAATTAGTATTTAGTGGAACTGTAAGGTGATTTCATTTTTTCAAGACTAAAGCCACACCGACTGGAAGTTACAGCTGCACACTTAAAAACTCTACTGGAGGGAATGAGTTAAGATAGAATGGCAGGACTGTGAAGCACTGTCCTCTAAAAGCACTTACTGTAACAGAGGTACTTCTGTTTCCCTGACTGAGCTTCATTTGTCTGTCAGAGCTTGCCATAAATAGCAGTTTGCTACTTTCAGTAAAAGAAAGTAGGTTAAATAGGTTTTAATGGGATTTTTTGTAATTATAAAAAAAGCTGAGTCCTTCCCTCCCCCTGATCCTTGCTGTACATTACAGGTGGCAAGTAGTAGGACCCCAAACTGTCTTGCTACTTTCCAATGCCTTCAGTGTGAAGTTTTTTTCTCAGAAATGATGCAGAATTAAAATGTGGTTTATCAGTTCTTGAGTTATTTCCATCATGTTCACCCTCCCTTTTTTCTGTTTCATATTAATTTATACTTGGTACCAGGAAAGTTAACTGGTTAATCCCAGCACCCTTTTCAGCCATGACTCTGGCTACATTAGCAAAGATAATAAGTAACACATGCACTTAGCCAATCTGTCCGTTTTTTTCCTGTGTGTTGCAGATGCAGTTTTTATTAATGTGGGACGTGAATAAGTAAAACTTTAAGAAATATTTACTCGAATGTATATATTAAGTAAGCAGTGATGCCCGACAAGGTATGTTAATTTGTAGTTAACACCTGCCAAAAGGTGTTGAGGCCCGATGCTGCAGGTGGGGGGCCTCTACATCCCGGGAAGGGCATTAATTACAGATCCTGGAGGGCTTTATTGCGCTTAGAGAATGGGCTAACATGGTTATTTTACTATTTTTTAACTACTGTATTCTTTTGTTTATGTAAAATTAGTTCTTCCACCTAATGTTTTAAACTTTCTGTAATATATGATTATCTTGGTGTTACACTGTTGCAATCATCACATTTGGGTTATCTGCTTGCAGTAGCCGTCAGTCAGCCTGATTATCAAAGTCTTGGGCCCTGCATCGGTTGCTGTCTCATCTTCCGTGATGTCAGGTAGTCAGGGGTATAAAGCAGCATGCAGCCGACGCCATTACATCAGTCTTTCTTGCTGTGTGGTGCCCGAAGCAGAAGCAGTTTGCGAGTGCTGGTTGTCCGACTCCTGAAACTTTCGTTTCAGAACCGAAGTCTTCAACTAAAGCTATGTACCCCGTTGGGGAAATGTTTTCTTGCTCTAATTCGATGCCAGTAAAAGTCAATAATTGTATTACTTGTGGAAAGCAAATACCTCAAAGATTTTCATTCGTACTATATTTCTTGCCTAATCCCTGACCACGATGTACCTCACTGTCTGTTTTTTGCCTTATTTAAGCAACAAACTGTTGATTGTATGTTTGAGCTTCTAAATATTTTGGTACTCTGTTCAATTATCCAGATATGTCTTTGGTAAGCCATCTGACTGCTGACATTCCGAAAAAACGCGAAAATAAAGACAGACATAGGCAGCCTACGTCCAAAGCTGCCGACGACGCTTCTAAGCCAGTCGCCAGTACTCAGTGAAGCGCTTTCGCAGCCCCTGATACCTGCTACTAAATCAGGTTCGCAGGCCTCCACTGAGACCCATTCGGAGTCCTGTATGCCGTGAGATGCTTCAACTGTGGAACCTGCGGATGTCTCTACCTTGGATGGGTATGGAGCCACTATGCAGGCATCGGCTTCTGAGGGTGTATTCAGGCCTACTGACTTGCATATTAAACAGATGCCGCCATCTTCAAGGCCTAAAACTTGACGGATGCCTAGAAAACCGATGCCCAGACTGCATGGTCAGGCCTCTATGCCTAAAAAAACAGGTAAGAATGGCTGAAGACCTTATTACTTAAATCTGGGAAAGCCAACCTTCCCCCTCTAAGAGACCTAGGACTTAATTTGCTTATGATACTTCTGACCAGGATTCTGAAATGTCTGTTTCCTCTGAGGACCAGGATTTACCCTTATCTACCTGTGAGGATTCTGATTTCTCTTTTGGTGAAACCCTGCATATTCTTGAAGAGCACTTTTGCTGGGAAGCCAGGATTACTCTGATTCTAAAAAGAGGCTTAGGGATTTCTTACTCCTTCGCCAGCACAGGCCTTTAGCTGTCCCTCCTTTACTAGACTTGTTGATGCCTTTTCTGAATCTAGCTTGGCCCCTGATTCTTTATCTCTTGCCCCCCAGAAAACCTGATGGATATTACAGGGTTGACTACCTCACTGCGAGGGATTCGCTTTTTAAAAAAATCCTACCTGCGGATCCGCGAGACCATTTCCACAGGGACCAAAGGGCATCAAGGCTACACT
>NW_025060885.1:0-4254 GCF_019279795.1 Protopterus annectens | reverse complement strand
AGGGGGGCACCCAAAAAAGGAAAAGTTTTGGTTTGGGGCTTTAAAAAGGTTGGGTCCAAATTAAGGTTAAAGGGTTTTTTGCCTTTTGGTTTTTGGTTTGGCGGGGGGGTTTCCAAGGAAAAAAGGGCCGGGGTTCGGGTTTCCAAAGAATTTAGGGAAAAAACACTTGGAATCCAAGACTTCTCAGGTGAGCAGTCACTACTGCCAAACACTTGGTGAACACCCTGGGGCTGTGGTGAGACCAAAGGGCAGAGCACAAAATTGGTGACTGACTCCCAGGCTGAAGCGCAGATACCTCCTGGCGCCTGATGTATCGGTATGTGATAATAGGCGTCCTTCACGTCTATGGAGCACATCCAAACATCCTTCTCCTACAGCGGGACAATCCATTGTAACGTGACCATTCGCAATTTGGATTTCGTGTCGCATTGGTTCAGTCTGCAGAGATCCAATATTGGTCTCAGGTCCCCTGACTATATTGGCACAAAAAAGAACCTGGAGAAATTTGCAGATCCGATCTGGTCAGTGGGGACCGGTTGGATGAGTCCTTTTTGTAGCAGCTTTAAAGCTACTGGCTGCAATTTCCTTTGACTGGGTGGTGGGTCCGGGATTTTCTTGGACGGTGGTGGTAGTATGTGAATGGGATGGTGTAACCTCCGGAAATGATCCGGCACCCATCTGTCCTGAGTGATTGACTCCCAGGCTTTTAGGTGCTTGGCAACGACCCCCGACTGGCTCGAGCAGCACAGCCGGGCAATCCCTCGCCTTGATGTGTGGGAGGCTGAAGAGCCACCCGAAAGGACTCGCGGTCTCCAGAATTAGCAGACCCCTCTGCACTTACCTGGGACAGCGTCTCCCAGAAAAATTTCCCCGTCCTGCACTCTGGAAGGAGATCTTCCTGTTGAGGAAAAAACTGCGTGATTTCCCGAGACATCTTCCCCCTCCTTTGGCCTTGGGATAGGAGCCAAGGGAATTGAGATAACCCGGGCACCCTCTGACCCAGATAAAGTTTTCCTCTTGCTCTGGCAGGCCAAGGGGTGTCTTTAACCTTGGGTCCAAACAAAGAGGACCCATCAAGGGAGGCGTTAGCGAAGGAGAGACTTGAGCCTCATAAACTGACACAAGCGGGCCAGGCTTGTCTCCGTAGAGGCCACGCCTGTGCCTCTCGCTCTACCACGCCCCTTGATAGCATAGGAAATGAGCCTCATGGACGGTTAGGGGTGTGATGAGATAGCCAGCACAAGGAAGCTAACAGGCTGGGCTACAACACTGCTCAGTGAGTTACCAGGAGAATAAAGACAACTCCTTGACCAGATCCCTCTGAAGCCTGGTAAAAATGTGCCAAATAATTCAGAGACCCAACAAAAGTAAGGCCGCTGAAATCCCAGGGGTCACGCTTCCGTACCTGTGTCCATGCTCCTGAACTCCTTATTAGGAGGATGGACGGGCGTTGAGAAACCTCTGCCACGTCTGTTGTGCCAGATGCCACCACCATAGCATCTACAGCCACGCCTTGGTAGGAACTCCTTCTCGGGTGGGGCAGACAAAATTTATTAGGGCCGAGAAGGGACTGGTTCCCGGTATCTGGATGTTCCCATCGCCGACAAACTAAATCAAGCCGTCGAGGCGGAGGCACCCAGGAGGCGGGCTGAGCCCCAAAAGGCCTTGAGGAGCACTGACTCATCCAGCAGAGGTTTGGATATCAACCGCCTCGTTGTTTGAGGATCTCTAAGATGTCTGCCGTGAGACATCATCCGAGGGGCGACTTAGGGGACCCCCTCATCATCAAGATCAGTGTCGATGTAATGAACTCGGGGGAGTCGCATTGCTTCCTCTTTGCGATCTCTTCCTCGGGGGTTCTCGAGGAACAACTCGAAGAACCCTCAGGAGGAGGGAACCCCAATGGGGTAACCTCAGGCCCAGGGGCTCCGCTGCCCTCACGGACAGGGAACTGCCAAAGACCCAGTCTCCACGCCCAGGGAAGGTGCGGTAAAACTAGGAGATGGCGGCTTGGCCCAGGCACTCCTCATAGCCCTGAAAGCCGGACCCCAGAATCCTGGGAGTGTCCAGTCTCCGAGCCATGATAGCAGGCAGGGAATCACCAGCCCGAGCACACCGGGGGAGGGAGGCTCGGGAGCAGCATGGGTCTGACATCACCGGGTCAGCCGAAAAGTCCGTGTACCAAACTGGGACGATGGCCGGGTTGGAGGTAAGTCCCGAGACCGACCCACCTAAGTCTCCACCGGCTCCAGCAACATCTGCTCGGCGGGCAGGCGGTCGGGAGGAACAGCCATGGGATGGGCATGGGCTATGGCTCCAAAGCCAGCTGGGTCGGGAGCCGAAACAAGTCACTGAAAGACTGGGGGACTGGAACAGTCTTTGGAGCACGCCCTGTCACATATCCGAATCGGCATCTCGAGGACTTAGAGGATGCTGAGCAGGTTGAGGCCTCTCCATGACCCCAAGGACTAGGACCGGCTCCGAGGCGACTCGATGATTGCTCAGTGCCGAGGCCTACAGTAGATTCCATCGGTGCCGAGGAGGACGGTAGCCCGAGGAGAAGTCTGGTAGACAGCCTAGTGGGCTCCGAGACCAGTGGAGCCAGCCGAAGGTGACCCGCCTCTCGTGCCCCAGCCATGTCGGCTCCGAGCCAGTCGAGACTGGTGGCATGAGGCAGACCCGTTCATAGCCCTCGACTCCGAAGTCACCAGACGAGGCCTGCCTATGTCTTTTAGCGGCCGGATCCGGCCGGACTGGTGGGAGCCGGCGCCGCCTATTCTTCTGTTTGGAGAAGGGAGAGGATGCTGGGAGCTATTGAGAGAAGGAGGGGTTTGATTAAGCCTTTAAGGAGCAAGCTGTTTTCCTCTCTAAGAGGACCTAGAGGGAAAAGCGTGACACTGCAGCTGCATGACTCCTATTAATGTTTGCGCCCAAACAATGAACACAGAGAGAGTGGTCATCTGTGATTGACATTTTAAATTACATTTGGTGCATTTTGAAGCCGAAGGCCCGTAGGATTTTACTGCTGCGACATTACTTGATAAAATGCAGTAAGAACACACAATCAAATTTAACTTTGTAACTGACTCTACAAAAAATCAGTTTAGAACTGCGGTTCCAACAATCTGAACAACAAGAACTCAAAGGGATCTGAAATCCCAAAGAAGTTTGAGAGGTTAACTGACGGGAAAGGCCCTACAGATAAAGGAGGCCCTGCAATCACTCAACAAGTTTCCACAAAAAAAAAAAAACTTTCAAATCACTACACAAAGCACAGAGTAACCGTTGAAACAACTTTTTTTATATGACAGGAAAAACAATTTTCTGACAGAAAAAAGTAAATAAAATTACTACTCGCTCAGCCAGCTCGAGAACCACGTCTTCGCTGGTTAGCGGCAAGCAGATCTGGGACTGAGCAGTGGTGCATCCTGGGACTATAGTAAAGCTCAGCCAATAGAGACTTGGCTCTTTGGCATAGGCGGTGCCAGTCGAGACGAGGGATCGGCTCCGAACCCCATCAGTCAGAATGTAGGCGAGATAGGATCACATAACATCAATTATTTAAAGGACAGCAATGGGATATTCAAGCAGATTGCTCAACCTGCTGCTCTTTTGAGGTCCTGATGGTTGATGCAGCCTCAAAAATCAGAACATGACTTTAAAAAGTAATTGACTCCACTGTTTACTTCTTGGAAACACTGCCTTTCCGTTTATGTTTACTTTCCTTTGAAAACAAGTTGAAAATCCCTCTAAACTGGCTCTTAAAGTGATGATGATGTCACATCTGCCAGAGCTCTTGCTGTAGTTACAGGGCGTTCCTCCCCAAAGTGAAACATGAACTTTCTGCCTGATTTGCATGCTCTGTGAAAACTAGTGGACCTCCCACATTTGACTGTGATGTCAGAGCTGCCTTGCTTGACCACCTACACCATGTATAAGGGTGAACAAAGTCCTCACTTCTGTTGATTTTTCGATAACAGATTTATGTGAAATCTGTTGAGAAGGGAGTTCCCTTAGCTCTGGGATTTGAGGAGGCTGCATTTTGAAATGACCATTTATGATGAATCTCTATCGAACTATAATGGCAAGTGCTATGTAACCGTGCTTTGCTGGGCATGCATCGTGGCAATAGCTGGGATTGAAACCAAGTTTCACGTCTTAAGTGAAACAAGGGATGATATTATTGTTGTGTGTGTGTGTGTGTGTGTGTGTGTGTGTGTGTGTGTGTGTGTGTGTGTGTGTGTGTGTGTGTGT
>NW_025060884.1:0-4801 GCF_019279795.1 Protopterus annectens | reverse complement strand
AGTAAAGTTTAATTTACACGATCATACTGGTATGTTTAGCAGGGAAGCATTACTTATTACAGAAATAGTTAATACATACCCAGTGATAGGTGAGGAAGTTCGTCAGGTTTAGCACAGGGTCACAACCAATGTGTTTTGAGGTATAATGTCATGTTATTTTTGAAATGTTTTATTGTGGAAGGTGAGGTCACTTCACTATGGATCAAGATTCCATTTTTTCCAAACAGTGTTAGAGAATACATAGCCACCATCCTTACTGTCGTTCTTACTTATATAAACAAGTGTTTTATTTAATGAGTGTTGAGTTGTAAGGTTATTGTAAGGGGTGTTGAGACTAGTAAGTAGTCATGTATAACAAGGTTGAAAAAGGGTGCTGTGGGTAACTACTCACTGAAAAAAAAGCCCATTTGAAAAGTAATCATTTCTATTAAATAGACAGGAAATACTAAAACAATGCACCTATCCCAGTTTGGTTTTGTCAAGGGTAGCTTACAGCTGCTAAATGCAGTGCACTGCGTTCACAAGGCCACTTGAGCCACGGATGATGGACAGAAATGTTTTACTGTATAACTATAGCTGGTGAAGGCATTCACTATAGTACCTACTTAGCAATTATACTCATTTTCAGAAATGTACACACCAATCCCTGTGCAACATGATGGATAGTCAACAGGTTCATGTATAGGACAAGTAGTATCACTGTTGGAATACACCTACACTGGTAGGTTCATTTCTAGTGGTGCTCCACAGCAGTCATCACTCAGATCGCTCCTGTTTATAATACACTGAGCTAAAGTTATTGGAAATACTGACTGTGTTGGGGTTACCAAATCTGCAACTAACTGCAAGTCGGTGTAATGAGTAATCCGTCAATATATGAAGATTTTGCTGATGAAGATGCAACAGTAACTGGTGCTGAAACATAGAATACATCAATTTTGAAGGTAACACACCATACACATTACCACATTGATAAGACTCGCCTAGGAGTAGGCACACTGGTAAGGGACTTGGGAACTCTGGTTGCCATTATCCTGAACTTTGATCACCATGTGCCCACACTGGTGATAAAATCCTTCAATGTGAGTCTAGTAACAACTTATGTAATGGCATCCAGGTCTAAGGAGATCATAATCCCAATATGTTTATCACTCATTCAAGCTATAACTGAGTACACTATACTCTATCATGTCACTGACCAGGCATTTTCAAAAAAAGTGTGTTGTCCACACAAACTAGTTGTGTAAATAATATAGGGTGTACATAACATGTTGTATGTGTATATCCAAACACATTTGTGCCTGTACTTAGTCTCTAGCAGAGTATCGAGGGCCAATCTATATCGAGACTACAAGACCTTATCACATCCATCCCAGATGGATATGGTACATATTCACAAGACAAACTGCAGAAGAACTACTCGTTATAAGCATGTATACCTTGTCTGTGACATAAGCAAAACGTAGAAGGATGAGATGTGTGGTTTAGCATTTACCCTGTTCTGAGAAATACTACCCATCTATGTGAAACAGACCTCTTCTTTAAGCCTGTTTCAAAACCTTTTGCACCAATGGATGGAAATCAAATTCAAACATGTCTTTCACTTCTGTCCTTTATGCACAGCAGCAGATTTAGTTGGAAGGTCCATACACTTCTTGGGGCATTTATAAGCCTACCAGAATGTGGCTTAACCTTTTAAATTATTTGTTTTTTCGGGTTAGGATACTGCATTGTCAAAAATTTGTGTAACAAAAAATCTACCCTTAAATACTTATATCAACAGCTTAGGGGAATGAGAGAAGAGGGACTTGGCAATAAAAACTGGTTTTTATTAGGAAGACTATTTGTTTGAATCTGTTCAGCATGTATTTATTTCAGTGCAGTTAAATTCTCATGGGAAAGTATGGGTTAATTTTTAGGACATGTCCAAATTCCTACATGGCTTATATCGGGCGGGTGCCAAAGGTAGCCACAGAGCTGGAGTTTCTTTAACGGCAGCATATGGCATCTGTTTGAGCCCTTTGATCCTCTTTGAGGTACTTTGGGGTCTTTCCAGTTGCTGCAGGTGTCTGGAAGGTACATCCCAAAAGGCATTGTACTCAATTATGGATAGGGATGATAAAGAGCACATGATTGAGTAGATGCAAATTTTCATGAAGGGGGTATATAAAAGTTTTCAACCACTTTGGCACGTGTTGTCAAATGAGAGATTTCTATCAACTTGGTCCCAAGTCCAATTACTTTTCTGTACAATGGATTACCACATGTGGTAATTTGTGGCACTTTGTTTTTCCAAAGGAACTATACACTTTTGGCATTACTGAGCCATGGCTCTGGCACCAGTTGTCTGTTTTATGAGGGTTTTTATATGGAATGCTTGGTTGGCTGAGAGTATTATGGGTACCAGTTTGCAGTCATTAACCTGGTCAGCCACAGTCTTCCATGTTGGCCTGTACCCCCAGAAAATATATAAAAAGAATCCCAGGACTGAGTTTTTGGACAATTGTAACTGGTTTGGGGTCTGACAGGCTCCAGCAATTCTAACCATGTGGGTTCTGTCCTTGAGTCAGTTTGCAATCCATCCAGTGACATAGGGGTTTTTATTTAAAATGGTGAGCTTATCTATAATGCCATGTATTGTATCAACTTTTGCAGGTCCATACTGTGTACCACCTTCCCCCCCAATGGCCTTGGTGACTTTTTCAAAGAAATCAACCGGGTTTTGAGGCAGGATCTCCCAAAAGTCTGGGATCCAGTGTCACCCAATATCTTTGAGGTCCAATGATCCTTTCATATTTTGCAAGTCACTTATTATAGCAATCCTGAGGCACCCCCTTTTAGGGGAGGGGGCCCATGTTACCCATCGGGGTACCTTTATAAGGCGGGTTGAAATAGTTTTATATTTTTTTACTTTTTTAGTTCTTTTAACCCCAACACCCTGGTCCCATTGATGCTGTGTTTTTTTTAACTTCCAGCATCTGAATGTCACACCCGCTGGGGTAGATATTTGCCCTTTGGGAATAGAAATTTGTAACCTGTCAGCTGGGTTTTTCTGTGGGGTTATGATTTTTGTCATTTTACAATTAGCATATCTGGGTTTCCACAGGTTCCTAAATAAAAAAGAAAGCCTTTTGATTATCCATGTCCTGAATTTTTCTCTCAAAACTCCCAGACAATTTAGAGTGCCCATTTTTTTTTAATACTGAAGTATCCCCCCTGGGATTTTCATTTAGTAGCTTCCCCCCCATTGTATATTTGTTTATGTTCCCCCAGACAGGGCCTTTTTGGGAGGTTTGGGGTCTTTTTTTTTGGGGAAAAAAATGATTCATTCTTGAAGGTGTTCAAAATGCTTTATGGATTCCCTCTTTTTTCCCAAAGGCCCTTAAAGGGATTCCCCCTTTTTTAATGGAATTTGTTTAAAATTTTTCACTGTGGTTTTCATTTAGGGAATATCCAGTGATTTGATGGTCTGATCACCGGGAATTTTCTGGTCTACATAACTTTTTAATGACAGGTCCAGATGTTTCCAGGGGTAAAAGTTTTTCCCAAAGATTTGAGTTTAAAAATTGGGAAACCCTTTTGGGTTGTTGAGCTAAAAATGCCCCCAGTTTTTTGGGTTTGGACAATAAAGGGTTTAAAACTTCATATTTTCCAGTGTTCTCGGGAAGGGCCCCATTTCCGGGGTTTGACTGTAGCAGCCTATAAAGGGGAAGGGCAGTTTCCCCCTTTATTGCATGGATAGTCTCTGATGTCTTTCAACCAACCAATTTATTTTTGAAATATAACCCCCCTCCTTTTTGGTTTGGTCCAAGTTTTTCAAAAGCATGGTATGAGGTATAACCGGGAGTGCTTGCTGCCCTGAACCAGGTTTTTTTATACAGATAATGTTCTCCATGCTAGTTTAGGGCATTTTGGGGTTTAGATTTCTCAGAAAATTATTTTAGTTTCTTATCCCTTGTGATACCTATGGAGGGGGGTTTGTCTGAGCCTTCAAAAAAGGGACTATTACAAACCCCCTATAAAACCCAGGGGACATGCAAACCCCCCATGATCTGCTTGAGCATATCATCCCGCTGAAATTGATCCCCAATGACACCATCCCCAAATTTTTGAAATTATCATCTTTTTTCAAGGGGTCATTTTGGTGAAAGGGGTGCTACCAAGTCAGGGTCATACCCCCTGGGGTAACTAGAAACCCTCTATTCTTCATTTCCAAACTGGTCATTCACACCAGCAAAGACTGAGTCATATTTGTACTGCCAGTGACCTGAGTCTTTTGTTATGTGGGGATCCTAGGGCCCCGGTGCTCACCTGACCCTCCTTGTTCAGCCTGGTAGGGGCCCCAGTGTGATGATATCTATTACAAATCAGGTGTGTTGTTTAGTCTAAGGGCTGTGACTGTTTCCCCTGGCTTAAGGTTCACATGGTTTTTATTGCTTGGTTTTCTGCTTTGAGGTTTTCTGCTTACAGATCAAAAGCCCAATGTTTTTTTGTGATTATTGTTTGGTTTGTGTCTTTGGTCATTTAGACTGGAATTGTAATGTGGTTTTTTCCCCCTGACTGGTTCCAGTACTGAGTTGAAGACTTAGCCTCCAGTTTGGCTAAATGGTTGCATTTTCACAAATTTTTTGGGGGGGTTTTTGGAATTTGTTTTTGGGAAAGGGGAGGAGAGGTTGGTCAGTTTTAACAAAAGAAAAAAAAACCCAAAGTTGGTTTTTTTTTAAACAAAATTTTTTTTTTGGGCCCTCAAGAAAATTTTTCCAAGGAAAAATTCAAAAAACCCGCCTTGGACCAAAGGAGA
>NW_025060883.1:0-4572 GCF_019279795.1 Protopterus annectens | reverse complement strand
GGTTTTTTCCAAACCCTTTTTAAAAAAGCCTGGTTTTTTCCAAAGGGGCCCAACCCCAGAATTTTTTCTTTTCCAAACTTTTTTTTGGAAAAATAAGATTTTTTTCCTGGGGGGCCCTTTAGGCCTTTCCCTTGGCCTCCAAAATGACATCCATAACAGCTTTAGAGAGGGTGTTGTTTTTTGACTAATGAATCTGCCATGCAGCCGGGTTTTAAAGGGTTTTGAGCTGACGGGAATCTGATTGTTTTGTTGAGTCAGAAGGTGGGGAAATTTGAGGTAAAATCCAGGGGGGCCTTGAGCTAAGTTCTTTAAGATTGGGTACCAGTGCTGGCGGGCCAGTCTGGGGCAATCAGGATCATCTGGGGTTTTTTTCTTGTCCTTTTAGGAGTACCTTTGAAAGGAGAGGCAGTGGTGGGAAGGCATAAACTTTTAGGCTTTTCCAGCTGAAGAGGGGCATCCACTTTCCATGCTTGTGTGTGAAAGTCCTTGTGCAAAATTTTTTGTAGTTGGAAATTTTTGGGGAGGCAAAAGATCTATGCCCACCCCATTTTTTTTATCATGCTGAATACTTGTGGTTTTAAATTTCCCCGTGAGGATCCATGATGTTTCTGCTTAAGTCGCCTGCCAGAGTATTTTTCTTTCCTGGCAGGAATTGTGTTTAGATGAACTTGATAGGTTAGAGCTGTGTTCCACAAGGTCATGGCTTGTCTGCATAGGGGAAAGGAATGAGTCCCCCTTGTTTGTTTATGTACCACATAACTGTGGTGTTGTCTGTCTTTTAAATTGTCCTGGATGCAGAAGGTCCTTGAAAGCTGTTAGGGCATTTTGACAGCCAACATCTCTTTTGATTGATGTGAAGATGCATTTGGTCTGGGTCCACTTGCCCTGAATACATTTTCCTGCCATTTTGTCCCCGGCATAATCCAAGCATCTGTTGTTAGGGCTGCCTGGCTGTGGGTAGAGTGGGGTGCCCCTTTTTGAGGTGACATGCCTGTGCCCCCCCATGAAACTCCTGTCGTAGGCAGGGAATTAGTGGTATTACTGCTTCCAAACTGTGACAGTGTTGTCACAACACTCTTTTGGTACCATTGTAATTTCCTCATATGCAGTCTGGCATATGGAATTAGTAGTATGCAGGATGCCATGAATCCCAAGCCCTGCATAATTTTTCTTGCAGGGGGTTGGGTTTTGTTGCCATAATTAAATTTTTTTTAGATAACCCTCTTGGGGCCCTTGTTTTAAACTGGCACCCAGGAATATTATCTCTTGTGGGGGGACTAGTTTTGGTTTCTTTTCGTTTTCTGTGTACCCCAGGCAAAATAGCAAACTTTTTTCAAACGCCAGATGCTTTTGAAGAAAGTCCCTGCCCCCTGCTTGGATAAGGCAGTCATCCAAGTATATTTATTTTAATTCCTTTTTTTCTGCAAAATGCAATTACTGGTGCCAGGCACTTTGTGAAGACCCCCAGTAGATAAAAAAAGGGCAGTGCAGAGAATTGGTAATGCAAACCAGCTATGAATCTGAGGTATCTTCTGCAATTTTGTCTGATAGGGACATGCAGGTATGCCTCTTTGAGGTCCAAAAACAACCCCCTTCTTGCCCAGCAGGGGAAGAAGCTGTTTAGTGTCAACATTTTGAATTTGAACATCCAGGAAAGGTATTTAGAGTAGAAAGGTCTAGTGGGGTCTCCAGGCTTTGTCCTTTCTGGGGACCAGGAAAAGTCTTGAGTAAAATCCTTTTCCTGTTGTGGCACTTTTTTAATAGCTCTCATGTCCATGAGGGCTGTAATTTGTTTTTTTGCCTCTGCCCATTGATTTTGTGGCAGGTCTGGCATTCCCTTTTTGCCTTGGTAGAGTGTGAAAGTGGAACCTGTAACCTTGAGACACAATATTCAGAACCCATTTGTCTTGGGGATTATATGCCAATTTTTTGGGAAAAAATGCTAGTTTTCCCCCAAGGGAGCTGCCAAAAAAGTGCTTGGCATTGTGGGGAAGTCATTGGGACTGTTTCCTGTAAGGTTGTGACTTGTCTTTACCTCCTTTTTGGGGTTTAAGCACCCCACTGCGTGGTCTGTGAACCTTGGGGGTGAGATCTGCCTCTTGGGCATCTGTATCTGCCTCTTTGTGGCCCGTCTGACACTGGAAAGGACCAATTTTTGGGAATTTTTTTCGAGGTGGCTGTACCTGTAAGAAATCCTTCACTGTTTGCATAGATTTTTTTATCCTCCATTTTCTTTAATACCTCTTCTGCCTTAACACCAAATAAATTATTTTTGTAAAGGAGCATCCAATAATTTTGCCTTAACATGATCAGGTAAACCTTTTTTCTTTTAACCAAGCATGTCCCTTAAATACAGATCCTGTAACTGCGGCTCTACAAGAAGCCTCTAATGAATCAAAACCACATTGCAGAGTATGTTTTCCCACTTGTTCAGCTGCATGCAATAAATCCTGCATTTCCTTATAGTCAGGTTGTTCTGAACTTGTAACTTTTTTCGGGAAAAACATTAAATATTGTTGGTATTTAAGCATGAAAACTGGCAATTTAAACCCCTTTTACTGCTAAAGTTGCAAAAGTGTAAACTTTCTTCCCCATCTGTCTAATGCTCTAGAATCTGTGTCAGGGGGAAATGGTTTTTTAGTGGAACCCTTTTCCCCCTTTGGGACCCCGGGAAATAGTTTCGGGGTCAGCAACGGGGTTTTTTATAAAGAAATTTGTGAGAGTCAGGGACTCTATAGTACCTTTTGGGACTGGAGCAGGGGTGAATCAGGATTTAAACTGGATTCAGAGAAAAATCATCCACAATATCTCGGAATAGCAAGGGGCCTGTGCTGAGGCAATAAAAGAAAGTCCCTGAGCCTTTTCTTGGATTCTGAGTAATCCGGGCCCCTCCCAATGGAAATGCCCCCTCATGGTATGTAAAGTTTCCCCAAAAAAATTTCCTCAGGAGGAGGGCTGAAGGAATTGATTCTTCAGCATCAGAATCCTCATTGGGGGGGGGGGGGGGAAAGAGTATCCCCGGGGTGGAGAAGAGTCAGAAGAAAAGGAAAACTGGTCAGAGGAATCATAGTCTGTATCCTGCCTAGGCCTTTTTTTCAGGAGGGGGTGGGAACCCCTGATCAGAGGAATTAAGTCTTGCCATTTTTAGCATCTGTTTTTTTGGCATGGAGGACTGTCCAGGTGAATTTGCTGTACTTGTTTTTTCTGTTTAAAGGGATGGAGGCCCGTCCCGGTGAATGCTTTTGCTGTTTTTTTCCCTCTGTTTCAGGCATGGAGGACTGTGCAGGTGAATGCGGGAATTTTTCTTCATCTGTTTCTTTGGCATGGAGGCCTGTCCAGGGTGCTGCACTTGCTGTACTTGCCATCTGTTTTTAGGCATGGAGGCCTTTTCGGGGAATGTTTATTTGCTGTACTTGCTTCACCCTTTTTTAAGGGCGGGACCTGTCCAGGTGAATGTTACTTTTGTTTTCCCATCTGTTTCTTAGGCAGGGAGGACTGTGCAGGTGAATGCTGA
This sequence comes from Protopterus annectens, assembly GCF_019279795.1. Classification (NCBI taxonomy): domain Eukaryota; kingdom Metazoa; phylum Chordata; order Ceratodontiformes; family Protopteridae; genus Protopterus; species Protopterus annectens. The sequence goes on along the minus strand of NW_025060883.1, from coordinate 1,058 downwards.
ATTTGCTGTACTTGCTTCATCTTTTTTTAGGCATGGAGGCCTGTCCAGGTGAATGCTGTACTTGCTGTTTTTTCATCTTTTTTTGGCATGGAGGCCTGGGTGAATGCTGTACTTGCTGTACTTGCTTCATCTTTTTCCCACAGGCATGGAGGCCTGCCCAGGTGAATGCTGTTTGCTGTACTTGCTTCATCTTTTTTTAGGCATGGAGGCCTGTTCAGGTGAATGCTGTATTTGCTGTACTTGTTTCTTGTTTTTTAGCATGGAGGCCTGCCCGGGGAATGCTGTACTTGCTGTACTTGTTTCATCTGTTTTTAGGCATGGGGGCCCTGTCCAGGTGAATGCTGTATTGCTGTACTTGCTTCATCTGTTTCAGGCATGGAGGCCTGTCCAGGTGAATGCTGTCTTGCTGTACTTGTTTCATTTTTTTTTAGGCATGGAGGCCTGCCCAGGTGAATGCTGAAACTGTACTTGCTTCTTTGTCTTTAATGGAGTTTTAGACTTGGCTGTAGTTTTATGGTAAGCTGTGAAGGTCTGAAAAACCCTCAGAAGCCGAACCTGCTCGGGGGACCCATCTGAAGGGTTTTTTTGGGTAACACCTTGAGTATCCAGAGGCCTAGACATCTCCAGGGGGAGTCCCTGTGGCTCTGAGGTAGCGGGTGTCGGGGCCTGCGCCTCACTGAGAACCGCAGGCCTAAAAGGGTTTCATTCATTTTGGGCCCCGGATGCCTGTCCCCTTTTTTTTTTTGGGTTTTTTTTTTCCCCTTTAAAAAAAAAAAAAAAAAAAAAACCCTTTAAAAATTTTTTTTTTTCCCCAAAAAAAAAGGGCTTTTTTGGGGGGGAAAAAAAAAAAAAAATTTTTTTTTTTCCCCAAAAAAAATTTTTTTTTTTAAAAAGGGAAAAAAAAAAAAAGTTTTTGGGTTGGTTTAAAAAAAAAACCCAAAACCCAAAGGAAAATTTTTTTTAAAAAAAAAAAAAAAAAAATGGGCCCTTTTTTTTGGGGGGGGGTCCCCCCCCCCAAGGGGCCAGGGGGGGGGTTTGGGGCCCCAAAAAAAAAAAAC
>NW_025060882.1:0-5483 GCF_019279795.1 Protopterus annectens | reverse complement strand
TGTAGCATGGCACATACGATAAAAATTTGAATACATGTAGCTGGTGAGTACTGCAAGGCTCCACTGGATGTGTCCAGGCACTGGAAATGTGACTTGAGCATCTCAGAAAAATACTCTATTATAATTCTGGTCTGTGTGTGTGCCTCATTATGGAGTTCTTGTTCTGGTGTGTGTGTGCATTTCTGGTGGGTGTCATCAGCCACAGCTGCAGTGCATAACCAGCATCCCCCACTAGGTGACCATAAGGATGTTCCCACTGGCATATCTCTGTAACAGCTGCATCAGATGCCAGATGTGGGAATCATGATAGCTTCTAGGGCAGCCAGCACACACATTCATTATTATGCCCTGGGCATCGCACATGACCTGGCAGTTGATGGAGTGGAAGCCCTTGCTGTTGATGTAGACCCTATCACGCTCGCTGGCTGGTGCTATTATGCATATGTGCATGAAGTCTATAGCACCCACTACCTCAGGGTATTCTGCTATTTGGTGGAAGAGATGCATATTGCTGGCCAACACTGAAAAAATATTTTGAGCTCTCTCTGCTTACTGCTTGCTGCTTCTTGCTGTGGGATAGATCTGAAGTGTTCTTAAGACACTCAGTCTTGCTGGCTGGATTCTGCTAAAATTCAAAGTCTGATTATATTTGCATTCACAGTCTGTTGCATACAGAAACTTGCAGAATATACACTGATGAGAGAATATACTTTGCAGCACTTGTCTTTAAGAGCAGTAACCAATAACTTTTTATAATAAACCAAACGGAATAACGTTGCAGCTTAAAAGTACTGTTCCAACTTTACTTCTCATATAGTACAGATGATGTGAGGGGTATAACATTTACCTTAGGACTTGTGTCCCTACCATACCTCTAACATAGCTGGATTTATACAGCTCTTTATATACACTTTTTAGTCATGCATAAACATATTTTTGAGCAAACACATTGTTCTGTATTCTATTTTGGAGAATTGCTTATCCTGTAGAAACAATACTAAGCTTCCTTGTTTAACAATGTCTTGTAAGAGACCAGCTTTTCTGACAGTGTGAATATCCTGTAACAGTGTCCTGATGTCTATGTAGAAAAACATATTTTTGAGAAAACACATTGTCAGAGATCAGCTTTTCTTACAGTGTGAACATCCTGTATTTTACTTGGATCTTTGTATAAAAAAATCTGTTCTTGTGCCATATCCTGTTTTTCATGCAGAAAAACATATTTTTGAGAAAACACATTGTCACAGTGTCATAAACATATCCTGTTGTTTTAGGAAACATATTGTGTCCATTTTTTATATGCAGAAAAGCATGTCAGTGTTCTTTAAAAGCAGATTTTGCATTTTTGTTCTTGCATACATCCTGTTTGAGTCTGTAAGGGAAAAATGTCCATTCTTTAAAAGCAGATTTTGTATTTTTGCTCTTGCATACATCCTGTTTGAGTCTGTAAGGAAAATGTCCATTCAGCAGATTCCTTTTCCAAGCCATGGTCATTTAGTATGACTGCTGATCACATATTACTAAACTCTGTTTCTGCATTTAAGCAAGCTTTTTCTTTCAGCATATTTACAACATAATTAATTTCAGACTAATATTAATAAAATCTAACAATTCCCTCTGTTTTTAAACATACTCAAAACATTTTATATAGAAAACACAAGAAACAAACCTTTAGTTTGATGCAACAAATCAAAATGCAATTTTATATAGTTAATACAATGATATTAAAGTATTACTACCAAGACTGAATGTATTTAACAACTTTTTCTTTTGCAGACCATTCTGTGAAAATATTTTATCAGTTATGAGCTGTGTCTGCTTTAGTTTAACTTGATCAATTTATTCTTTTGCAATCTTAGAATTTCATTTATGACTTAGAACTGTTCCATTAACTCTTTGCAACTGTTGAATTAACTATAAGACAATAACTATGTGCTACTGCAAGCATTTATACACTGCTGAAAACACACAATTTCAATGTCATTTTAACCATAACATTGTGGTCATGTCATTGAACTGCCCATTAACATCTTGGTAAAGTACTGAACTGGGCATAGATAATAAATATTTGAAAGCAATTATTTTACTGGGGTAAAACCAGTGATATTACAACTTGACAAATTATTTTTGAACTTATTACAATGTATCCTGATCAGTATGTATTTACACAGACTGTTTGCTATTTATGCATTTCAATCTAGTAGGTATCCTGGACCCATTGTTTTCTTTAAATATGTTTTTTTCACACATATTCATTACTAGACATTAATTTCATTTGTACTGAATTTTTCTGCATTTGTACATACAAAGACTATCATTTGTACTGAAATTTTCTACATTTGTACATACAAAGACTGTAAAGTACATTTAGTCTAATCTTACAAATTTAATAACATTAATATTAAGCAAAATCTTGGAAAATGTTTGTCTCTTTAGAAATATCTAGTGGAATTGACACCAAATGCATATGTCCTGTTATTTTAAACTACATACTCAGCAATTAAAATATTCATGCTTTTTTATACCAACATTGTTTTGTCAAAAACATATTGAAATAGTGACCATTCTTGCTATTAGAAACATTTATGCATTTTGCATATCTTTATTCTCTCTTGTATAGCTTTAATAAAGCAATTTTAAATCATCTCTTGTTTTTTTAAACCATCTCTTGTATAGCTTTACAATTTAACAGGTTGTAAATACAATTTAATTCTAAACAATACAATAATAACCATTATGATAGCTATTAACAACTTGTAAAATATCTTATCCTGTCAGGTTTAATCCAGTTTACCAGTATTTCTAATACACTAATACCTGTTTTTTCCTCTCCCTAAAAGAGTATTGTCAAGAAGGAATGAGATATTTTTTCCTGTAGCTTTATTTTAGACCCTTGTTGTTTATTTTTTCTGTAGCTTTATTTCAGACCCTTGTTGTTTATTTTTTCTGTAGCTTTATTTCAAACCCTTGTTGTTTATTTTTTCTGTAGCTTTATTTCAGACCCTTGTTGTTTATTTTTTCTGTAGCTTTATTTCAGACCCTTGTGCAGTACTGCTTATACAGTCAGTGTAAAACTGAGAAAGTACCCCTCCCACTGTAGTACTTCAGCACTGTTTACCTGCCCTATGCTGTGAGAATAGAATGTATGTCAGCCCAACACTTTGGTTATACATTTATTTTATTAGGTTACTAAATGAAGCTTTCACTGTATATTACCTCTAGTAGGTATTTACACCCTCCTGCACAATTGATTTGAACTGTATATATATATATCTATATATATATATATATATATACTATAGCCCATTTGCTGGCTGTACTTGATGCAACTGAGGTTTTCTTTGTCCTTTTAACATTCACTTGCAGATTATAAGTGACATCTATGCACAATTGTGGCATTTTATTACAATTACCAAATAGTGTTGCTTGTAAACATTTTAACAATTATGTTTCAATAACAATTATGCTTTAACTCAAGCTACTTGTCTGGCAATTAGTCTTGCTGTTTATCTTATCTTTCCAGCATTTCCTGCAACTATTCATTCAGTCTAGGAAGGTCTGAGCTCATATTTTATATTCTGTAAACTATAGTTAATTATTTTGGCATTTTTCCTTTAATGTGATTGTGATTTGCATAACAATGCATTTATACTACATAAATAGACATCGTTTTACAATTACCTTACATGGATTTCAGTATTTTTTTTATTTATTTATCTATTTAACTATTTAACTGTCCTGCCATTAATTTTACAAAAACTGTTTGACTAATACCATCTGTGATTTTATTTATTTTTAAAATTCAGAACTTTAACTGTTTGGTGTTACTATACAATTATAACATATGTTTATTTATACTTGCTGTTGTCTGCCTTTTGCTTTTGTGCATTGTAAACAAATGTACTCTAGATGACAAGAACACACATGCATGTCTGTCTTGTATATGTATATCTTTATACAACATGTCATGTCTTGTGACTTTAAATTTTTACTCATCTATTTTTATTTAATTTTATACACTAGAACAGTTTTGTTTACCTTTTGACTATGCTAATGAATGGCATTCATATACTTTACTTTACTGTAGTACTGATAGATGTCTTGCTTTAACTGAATGAAAGTAAAACATTTAAGAATGATTTGTCCAGACATCAGATCCTACCATCCTACCATGTATGTTTAACCATTTTCAAAACATAAACATATTATAAAATATATTTCTTTTGCACAGATTAACTGTGTATGCAGGAAGTTCCCAGTCTCTGTCAGTTCAGCTAATTTATTTCCTTTATCCTGCAACTGCTGTTGAATTTCCTTGTAGTATGTTTGATATGTCTCAGGAGCCTGTTCTGCTGAATCTGGAACTCCTAAGCACTTTTGAAAAGATGTATGTATAACTTGTCTAAGCTTCCTGAACTTATTGTGTCTGTCTTTTAGAAGTTTACTACATTCCTTTATAACAAAATGTACTAGGGGTTCTATCAGTAACTGATTTGACTCACATGTGGTGACAGGACATAACTGTTCAACATCAGAATGCAATGGAAACACTTTACCCTTAGTTAATTCTTCAGATCTGTCTTTACAGTCTATTTTTTTCGCAATATGATGCAATATTATTTTATGACATAATACACAAAATGCAGTTTTGTTGAATGCACAAAAACATTTGTCATATTTCACATGATTTTCTTTGAGATACCAGTCAAATATTGTAATACATTTGCATAATGCCTTACTATCAACCTGCCCTAATAAGGTTTTACATTTACTAATGTGCTGTGTATACCAACATAGCAATTTTTTACATTTGCTTAAATTATGCATGAAAATATCCATACTGTCGAATCTAATATCCAAGACTGTTTAATATCCAAACTGTCGAATAGCAACCATACTAAAAAATGTGACAGAAAAAAGTCTTACCAGTGAGCAAGAAAACAGGTGATCAGGCTGTTGTTGCAGATGGCTGGAAATTTTTCAAAGTCACTTGAGAAGCTGGGAAAGCACAACAGGCAGTGAACTATTGGGCTAGTGGATATCCCCCTTTTCTTGAAGAATTTATGGCACTGCGAATTTCTTGAACTAGTCTCACTCCGGATTGTAGACGTCTAAAAAACTTTACTACTGCAAGCTGCATAAACTGGAATACTTCTGTTTAGGATTTACACATACGTACAAATGTTAGTTACAGCAATTTGACTGAAGTGACCCTCTGCAGGGCTTACCATCACTCCTCCTGTGTTTGAATGCAGATTGTAGGTTCAAATGCAGGCTAGCTTGCCATTGAAAAATTATATGGAGCTAGTCACTCAGCTGCCTCGCCATTGAAAAAATATTTTGAGATTTACTTGCTTACTGCTTGTTGCTTCTTGCTGTGGGATAGATCTGAAGTGTTCTTAAGACACTCAGTCTTGCTGGCTGGATTCTGCTAAAATTCAAAGTCTGATTATATTTGCATTCACAGTCTGTTGCATACAGAA
>NW_025060881.1:0-4575 GCF_019279795.1 Protopterus annectens | reverse complement strand
GCACCAAACCTCCAAAAAAAAGGGCCAGAACACCCCAAAGCAACGCTACCCCAAAACAAAACAGTGCAACACATAGCTCACAAAGCCAGTGTGCGAACAGTCACAGCCCTTAAGGCTAAACAACACACCTGATACACTTGTAATAGGTGACTCTACCCAGGCACACTGATGTCCCGCCACCAGGCTGAACAAGGAGAAGGTCACGGTGAGCTGCCGGGCCAGGATCCGCCACATAGCACAAGCACTCAGGTCACTCCAAGGCAAGTACAAATATGACTCAGTCATTGTCCATGCTGGTGTGAATGACCTGAGACGTACTTCCCTGGACTACATGAAAAGAGACATAGAGGAGCCCTCTGAGCATGTAGCCCAGGCCGGTATGACCCTGACCTTGAGTAGCATCTTACCCTGACCAAAAATGATGCCACAATATGAAGACAAGATGATCAATTTCAACAATTAGCTTAAGTATTGGTGTCATTCAAAGGGGATCCAATGCCTGTCTGCCTGGGATGACATGCTTGACAAGCCACGATGCGTCGCTAGGGATGGCTTGCACCTGTCACCCCTGGGCTTTCGGATATTGGCAAAGGCTCTTGCCATCCCCATAGTGCCTTTTTTAGGCAAGGCTCAAAAGACAAACCCACCTCCATAGGTATCACAAGGGATAAGAAACTAAGAGTAATGCTACTCAATGCCAGAAGTCTAAACCTCAAGATGCACACACTCAAAACTCTCCTTAGCATGGAGAACATCGATATCTGTGCAGTAACAGAAACCTGGTTCAAGGCTCCAGAGAGCACCCCAGCACTACCAGGTTATACCTCATACCATGTTTTTCGGCCCCAAAACATGGACCGAACCACAAAAGGAGGGGGAGTATCAATATTCATCAAAGATACCCACACCTCCAGGTTGGTGGCACAGCACGAAGCATCAGAGACTATCCATGTGCAACTAACAGTGGGTAAAACTGCCTTCCAGTTTATAGCCTGCTACAGACCACCCCCCCAAACCCAGGAACCCCGCTCGGCCTTTCTGAGAACACTGGAAAATATGAAGGTCTCTCCAAACACCATTATATTGGGCAACTTCAACTACCCAAACATAGACTGGGAGCATTACTCTAGCTCCAACACCCTAGCCCAAAGGTTCCTAGAATTTATAAACTCAAATGCTATGGAACAACTTGTTGCCACTCCCACAAGAGGGGAAAACATACTGGACCTGATCATCACCAACATGGGGACTTAATGCTCCAGACCAGAAGTGTATCCCTCACTGGTAAGATCAGACCATAAACTAATCTCACTGGATATTCACATCCCGACCCCAGCCCCTGCCCAGAAAACCACAGTGAAAAACTTCTCTAAAGCAAATTTCACACTCCTCAAAACCAAGGTGGAATCCTACAAAGCCCCCGGGCCTGTGGAAAATATGGCCCAGACCGCAGAATCCTTTATAAACGCATTCTATGAACGCCTTCAGGAATGCATGGATCATGCAATCCCAAATAAAACCAAGACCCAATCGTCCAAAGTTAGGTGTCCTGTCAGGTGGACCCCAGCCATAAACAAACTATACAATAGAAGGAGGAAGCTACTACATGATAGAGCAAAATCCCAAAAAGGGAAGGCATCTCTGATCAGTATTAGCAAAAACCTATGGGCACTCATAAAATCATCTAAGGCCACCCGAGAAAAAATTGCACAGGACACTAAGGATAATCACAAGGCTTTCTTTAGTTATGTTAGGAACCTGGGTGGGAATTCCCAGATATGCTCAGAATTGGTCCAAAATGACAAAAAATAAACCGAACCCACAGACATTGCCAACATTCTAGCTGACAGGTTCAGCGCAAACTTCTCTCCCCCTTCCCCACCAAAAGGGCAAATATCTATCCCAGCAGAGTGCTGCCCCCCTGACATCTCAGATGCTCAGGTAAGAGCTGCCCTCTCCAAAGCAAAAAACACAGCATCAGTGGGACCAGACGGTGTCCCAGGCTGCGTCCTACATGAACTCCAAGAAGAACTAAACCCAAACATAAAACTACTGTTCAATCTCAGCCTTACTACAGGATATGTACCCAAAGAGTGGCGTACAGCAACAGTGGTCCCTCTCCACAAAGGTGGTGCCTCAATGAATCCAGGAAACTATCGCCCCATAGGCTTGACCAGCTTGGTCTGCAAAGCTATGGAAAGGATCATCATGGACCTCATAAATAAAGATATTGGGGACCTACAGACACTGGATCCTACCCAGTTCGGCTTTAAGGGCAGATCCTGCCTCTTAAACCTGGTCGATTTCTTTGAAACAGTCACCAAGGCCATTGGGGGAAGGTGGTCCACACAGCCTACCTGACCTTGCGCCTTAAAATCCCCACTGGCATTATAGATAAGCTCACCAGCTTAAATATAAACCCCTTCACTAGATGGGTTGCAAACTGGCTCAAGGACAAAACCCCAAATGGTTAGAATTGCTGGAGCCATGTCAGACTCCAAACCAGTTACAAGAGGCATCCCACAAGGCTCAGTCCTGGGACCTCTTTGTTGGTATATTTTTGGGTACAGGCAAACAAAATGTGGCTGACCAAGTTCGCAGATGACTGCAAACAGGCACCATAATAGACTCTCCAGCCGACACAAGCATCATAAAAAAGGGCCTCATAGAAACAGACAACTGGTGCCAGAGCCATGGCCTCAAGCAAAACCCAAAAGTGTATAGTCATCCCTTTGGAAAAAACAAAGTGCCCACAAATTACCACATAGGTGGTAATCCATTAAGGGAAGAAGAAAAACCTGGGGACCCAAGTTGATAGCAATCTCTCAGACAAACGTGGCCAAAGGGTTAGAAAAACATTTTATATAGCCACCTAATCATGAAGGGATTCACATCTAGATCGGGGGTGGTCATGGGCCTCTTTACTCATCCCTCATCAGGCCCATAATTGAGTACAATGCCCCTTTTGGGGTGTACCTTACCAGACACTTTCAGCAACTGAAAGACCCCAAAAGTACCCCACCAAGAGGATCAAAGGGCTCAAACAGATGCCATATGCTGCCCGGGTTTAAAAAAACTCCAGCTCTACTCAGTGGCATACCGCCTGCTCAGAGGCATCTGTGCCTGACGAAAAACCATGTCCAACCCGAATTAATGGACATGCTGCACCTCAGAAAATCAAATCCCATCGAGCCCCGGAGACTTGAACCTCAGCACTGAAATAAATAGGACATGCTGGAGGGACAGATTCATAACCCAGAGGCTCCCCCTCTGGAATAAAATCCCAGTCCAGGTTAGGCAGAGTCCTCTTTGACTCTCTTCAAGAGGAATCTTGATGAGTGGATGGGAGATTAGGTTTCCCCTGGTATCACTTCTGTGTCACTGTTAGACAGAGGCACAGTATACTAACCTCGAAAAAGGGCATAGCAAAATTCATTTAAAATGAGTGGTGAAACCCAAAACCCCTCTGGCAAGGCTTATAAATGTGGGGGTATAGTATGAACCTATAAAAGAGAAAAGAATCTCAAACAGCTTTTATATTACATAGACATGCATTGTAAGGCACAAGGGGTACAGGTTTCAAAGAAAAATACTGTTTTGTGCTTATTGTAAATATATTAATACTGATACAGAATTTGAACACCAATTTTAAGAAAGAATGTTATATTTAGAATTTTCCCCTTCAAATAAAAACCTCGTTTAATGTTTAAAAAATTTAAAAACCCCAAAAATTTACAAAGTTTAAAAAAATTTTTTTTAAAACTTTTTAAACCAAAAAAAAAAAAAAAGTTTTTTTTTTTATTTTAAAAGTGAAATTTAAAGCCCATTTTTTTTTTAAAAATAAATCTTAATTAAAAACCTAATTTTTTTAAATGAAAATTAAAAAACCTTTTTTAAAACAAAAATTGCAAATTTTAAAAAAATAATTTAAAAATTTTTTAAAAAACAAAATTTTTTAAAAAACCCTTTAAATTTTTATAAAATTTTTGGTTTTGAAAAAAATTTTTAAAAAATTTAAAACCCCCACTTAAAAAAATTTTTATTTTGACCTTTTTTCAATTTAAATCCAAATTTTTAAAATTTTAAACCCCCTATACTTTTTTTTTTCAAAGTTTTTTAAATTTTAAAAAAATCCTTTTTTTGAAATAAAAGTACAAACAAAATTTTTTTAAAAAAAAAAAAAAATTTTTCCTTTTTTGCTTTTTTTTTTTTTTTTTTTCCTTTCAAAGCCCCTTTTTTTTATTTTTATTAAAAAAAAAGGAAAAAAAATTATTTTTTTTTTTGGTTTTTTTAAATTTCCTTAAAAAAAATTTTGAAAATTTTTTTTTTGGATTAAAACCCCTTTTTTTCCCCCCCCTAAAAAAATTTTTTTAAAAATTTTTTCATTTTCTTTTTAAATTTTGAAAAAAAGAAATTTTTAAAATAATTTGTTTTTTAAATTTCCTTTCCTTTTTTTTTTTTTAAAATTTTTATTAAAACCTTTACCTTTTAAAAAAATTTATGAAAAATTTTTTTTTAATTTAAAAAATTTTTTTTTTTTTTTAAATTTTTTTAAAAATTTTTTTAATTTTAAAA
>NW_025060880.1:0-4946 GCF_019279795.1 Protopterus annectens | reverse complement strand
TGAGGCCATTTTTTGCTTGGGCTAAAGGGAAGTCTTTCTGTTGATCAGTGGCAGTGAAAAACATTGAGCAGCCTGCCTGCCCCTGTGGGAGTGGTTACTGACTTGAAACTGTAGTTTTATTGGCCATTTTGGGTCAATTCCAAAACTCCTTCATCTTCCTCTCTTAAAACCCTCTTTTGCATGGTTTTGTGCATTTTTGAGCATAGCGCAACAGCGGGCAATGCCGCCTAATTGAGTTTAAACTATTCCTGGCTCCACAAAGTCTGCTCTTCACTTTTTCCCTTAGAACTGCTCTATCTCTCAATTTAAACACCATATTCTCATTCTAAGGCCCTTCACTGGTCCAATTAAGTAATCCTACAAGTTAGCCCTATTAAACCATAAGCACTACTTACTCTTATACTCTCTATGATTACCCTGTCCCCTATTGGTCTGTCTTAAATTCAGTTTCCCTATATTACTCTAGCATGTCCAAAGGTCAGTCAATGGTTTCCTCTCCAGTCCAGCTGGTGAATCTGGGAATTTTGAGGCAATGTTACAACTGTCTCATGTACACGGACAACCCTCTCCTCCTCCAAACAGGTTCAAATATATGTGTGAGAGATGCAACTATTTAGCCAAACTGGAGGCTGAGCTCTCTCATCTCAAAACTGGTGTAACCAGTCAGGAGGAGAAGGTAACCTCACACAACACAATTCCAGTATCACATAGTCCCACCACATCAGCGAACCAAACACATAAATACACAAAAACATACTCAGAGGCTCTAAATAAAAATCTACCTAAGCAACAGAGACCTCCAAAGCAGACATCTAAGCAAACGCTACCTCAAAACAAAACATGCACAACACATAGCCCACAAAGTCAGTGTGCCAAGCAGCCACAGCCCTTAAGGCTGAATAACACACCTGATACTCTTGTAATAGGTGACTCTATTGTCAGACACACTGACGTCCCGCTCACCAGGCTGAATAAAGAGAAGGTCACGGTGAGCTGCCTGTCGGGTGCTAGGATCCGCCACGTAACGCAAGCACTCAGGTCACTCCAAAGCAAATACAAATATGACTCAGTCATTGTACATGCTGGTGTGAATGACCTGAGACATACCTCCCTGGACTACATGAAAAGAGAGATAGAGGAGCTCTCTGATCATGTAGCCCAGGCTGGTATGACCCTGACCTTGAGCAGCATCTTACCCTCACCTAGAATGATGCCACAGTACAAAGACAAAATGATCGGTTTTAAAAATTGGCTAAAATTTTGGTGTCATTCAAAGGGGATCCAGTGTCTGTCAGCCTGGGATGACATGCTCGACAAGCCACGTTGCTTCGCTAGGGACGGCTTGCACCTGTCACCACTGGGCTTTTGGATATTGGCAAAGGCTCTTGCCACCCCCATAGTGCCTTTTTTAGGCAAGGCTCAAAAGTCAAACCCACCCCCATAGACAGCACAAGGAACAAGAAACTAAGGGTAATGCTGCTAGACACCAGAAGTCTTAACCTCAAGATGCATGCACTCAAAGCTCTCCTCAATATGGAGAACATCGATATCTGTGCAGTGACAGAAACCTGGTTCAAGGCTCCAGAGAGCACCCCAGCACTACCAGGCTATACCTCATATCATGCTTTTCGGCCCCAAAACCCGGACTGAACCACAAAAGAATGGGGAGTTTCCATATTTATCAAGGATATCCACACCTCCAGGTTAGTGGCATTGCACGAAGTATCGGAGACCATCCATGTGCAACTAACAGTGGGCAAGACTGCTTTTCAGTTTATAGCATCCTACAGACCACTCTCTCAAAGTCAGGAATCCCACTCAGCTTTCCTGAAAACATTGGAGAACATGAAGATCTCTCCAAACACCATTATATTGGGTGACTTCAACTACCCAAACAATGACTGGCAGCACTACTCAAGCCCCAGCACCTTAGCCCAAAGGTTCCTGGAAATTATGAACTCAAATGCTATGGAACAACTAGTCACCACTCCCACAAGAGGGGACAACATACTAGACCTGATCATTACCAACATGGGGACTCTATGCTCCACACCAGAAGTATATCCCTCATTGGTAAGATCAGACCATAAATTAATTTCACTGGATGTCCACATCCCGACCCCACCCCCAGCCCAGAAAACCACACTGAAAAACTTCTCAAAAGCAAACTTCTCACTTCCCAAAACTGAAGTGGAATCCTTCAAGGCCCCAGGGCCAGTGGAAACTACGGCCCAAACTGCAGAGTCCTATATAAACGCATTCTACGGACATCTCCAGGAATGCATGGATCATGCTATCCCAAACAAAACCAAGATCCAATCATCCAAAGGCAGGCATCCAGTCTGGTGGACCCCTGCCATAAATAAACTGTACAACAGAAGAAGAAAGCTACTACATGATAGAACAAAATCCCTAACAGGGAAGGCATCTCTGATCAGTACTAGCAAAAAATTACGATCCCTCATAAAATCCTCCAAGGCCAGCTTCGAGAGAAAAATTGCACAGGACACCAAAGACAATCATAAGGCTTTTTTCAGTTATGTTAGAAACCTGGGATGCAACTCCCAGACTTGTTCTGAGTTGATTCTAAACGACAAAAAATACATCGAACCCAAAGACATCGCCAATATCCTGGCAGACAGGTTCAGTGCAAACTTCTCCACCCCCTCCCCCCCAAAAGAGCAAGTATCTATCCCAGCAGAGGGCTGCCTCCCAAACATCTCTGATGCTCAGGTGAAGGCTGCCCTCTCCAAAGCAAAAAAACACTGCTTCCATGGGACCAGATGGCGTCCCAGGTTGCGTCCTACATGAACTCCAAGAGGAACTAATCCCTCAAATAAAACAGCTATACAATCTCAGCCTCACTACAGGATATGTGCCCACAGAATGGCGTACAGTAACAGTGGTCCCACTCCACAAAGGTGGAGCCTCTACGGACCCTGGAAACTATCGCCCCATAAGCCTGACTAGCTTAGTCTGCAAGGCTATGGAGAGGATCATCATGGAGCTCATAAACAAAGACATTGGGGACCTACAGACACTAGATCCTACCCAGTTCGGCTTTGTCAAGGGCAGATCCTGCCTTTTGAACCTGGTTGACTTCTTCGAAACAGTCACCAAAGCCATAGATGAAGGGAAGGTAGTCCACACAGCCTATCTGTACCTTGCAAAGGCATTTGACACAATACCCCACTCAGGCATCATAGATAAGCTATCCAGCATAAATATAAACCCCTATGTCACAAGATGGGTCGCAAAATGGCTCAAAGACAGAACCCACAGAGTGAGAGTTGCTGGAGCCATGTCAGACTCGAAACCAGTCACAAGTGGCATCCCACAGGGTTCTGTCATGGGACCACTCTTGTTCGGTATATACTTTTCCGAGGTACAGGCAAACGTGGGAGGACTATGGCTCACCAAGTTCGCAGACGTCTGCAAACTGGGCGCCATAATCAACTCTCCAGCTGACACAAACATCCTTCAAAAAGGTCTCACAGAGACAGATAACTGGTGCCAGCGCCATGGTTTAAAGCTAAATGCCAAAAAATGTATTGTCATACCCTTTGGCAAAAACAATGTGCCCACAAATTACCACATAGGCGGAAACCCATTAAGTACAGAGAAAGTTATTAGGGACCTGGGGACCCAAGTTGATAGCAATCTCTCCTTTGAAAACCACATTGCCAAAGTGGTTAGAAAGACCTTCTACATAGCCCACCTCATCACGAAGGGTTTCACATCTAGATCAAGAGAGGTAATCATGCCCCTTTATTCATCCCTCATCAGGCCCATCATAGAATACAATGCCCCTTTTGGGATGTACCTTACCCGACACCTGCATCAATTAGAAAGACCCCAAAAGTATCTCACCAAGAGGATCAAGGGTCTCAAACAGATGCCATATGCTGCTCGGTTAAAAAAACTCCAGCTCTACTCAGTTGCATACCGCCTACTTTGAGGCGATCTATGCCTGACATACAAAGATATGTCAAATCCAGAATTAATGGACATGCTCCACCTCAGTAAATCTAAATCCCTTAGAGCCACATGCTCGAGAGACATGAACCTCAGCACAGAAATAAATAGAACTTGCTGGAGGGACAGGTTCATAACCCAGAGGCTCCCTTCGCTCTGGAATAGTGAGGCAGAGCACCTCACTGAATCTCTTCAAGAAGAATCTCGATAGGTGGATGGGGGATCGTAGGTTTGTCCCAGGGATTACTCCCGTGTCACTATTAGACAGAGGCACAGTAAACTAAACCTTAAAAAGGGCACAGTATACTCAAATCAAGGGGTGGCGTAAGCCATACAGAATCAGGCTAGGCTTATAATTGCCTCAGGGCAGATAGCCTAGTATGAACCTATGAACCTATGAACCTGAGACACTCAAGAAAGCTCCAAGTGAGAAACCCGCACCTCCACCTCCTGTGATGGTAGATAGTGAAGGACCTGCACCTCCTGTGATTAAAGAGTGATAATCTTTACTATCTTTCATTTGCCTTTTGCTAGCCTATCTCAGGCCTGTATCTGGGTTATCTGGTGCTGTCTGCAGTTCCCCCAAGTGGCACACCCCCTCAACTCAAACAGGTCTATATCACATTGTCGAAGTTCTACAACTTTAAATCACTAAACATCGAACACTAGTGATCGAAGTTGCAGAACTTCGAAAAAAAAAAATAGGAAATAAAAAAAAAGGGTTTAAGCACCCCACCCCCCGCTACTTAAATATACCAACTCCGAGGTCACGCTACAGTGTAGGAAATGGAAATCTTCCCTTTCCACACCATACTCCATTAAAGTTCGATCTCGGAGTAGGTATATTTAAGTAGCGGGGGTGTGGGGGGTGCAGCCCCCCCATGGGTAGTGCAGGGGGAGTTTGCCCCCCTGATTAAAGCAGTTAGATTTTTTTTTTTTCTTTTTTTATCAGTTATTCAAAGTTATGGTAT
>NW_025060879.1:0-5257 GCF_019279795.1 Protopterus annectens | reverse complement strand
TATTAGAAATAATAAAAAAACAGATCAATGAAACTTAGCAGCTGAGTATTATCAAACCATATACAAACAGCAGCAATAAAAACTATTAATTGTAACAATAAGGCTATTCCATTTCACGACTCAACAGCAAGTTAAGATGACATTTTAATAGCAAAACTAAGCAATCAAATAAATGTACCCAAACATTATCCTCAGTACACTCTAAAAACATCAAGATGTAAATTGTTAGTGCAAAAAAAATTAAAATTCCCTTACCACAAGAGCACTTAAGTACTCATGAGACACTCCATGCATAAAACGAATACACAAACTACCTAAAGCTCTCTTCAGAGTGAACTTAGGCAATTAAGTAGCCCGCTAAAGTTAATATGAAATGCCAGCTAACCTAAAAACAGGAAAAGCTTATAACTGAAATGCACAGTTTTTTTTTATTCTGATACATGAAATGTCTAGTACTGTAATATTACAGAACTCAGGTCATGATATATGTCTTTCCACTCATCTTGAAATTTTCCCTAAACCAATAGTGCATACCACATATCAGACCTTCACATATTACATTGTCTTTCAGTGTACAATTTATTATCTAATTTCAAAGTACAAGATATTATATAGTTCAGACACCAAACAGCATTTAATACCCAGCTACTCATCACAAAAATCATTCTGTAAACCTGCAGTACAAGATATAACATTTATTGCATGCCAGACCCCCAAATATCCCATTGCCACATATCATAAAATTCATTCCCTAAACATAATGTACAAGATATTACATGTATCCTATACCCTAACCCCATGATTCTTGCCCTTGCCGTGAAACTTTTTTTTTCCTAAGCTCTTCTGCTTCTTTAGAGCTTTTCGGTTAGGGGGTCATACAGCGGATCACTGTCCACTCATGATTGGCAGTGGAGTTTTACAGTGTTGAGTTGCCAGCCTGGTACCCAACCTTCCACAGAAGGCACACACATGCACGCACTCACACCTAGGGCCAATTTAGTGTGTCCAATCCACCTACAGCATGTCTTTGGGATGTGGGAGGAAACTGGAGATCCTGGAGGAAACCCACACGACCACAGGGAGGACATGCAGACTCCGCACAGAAGGCACCCCAGCCGAGGATCAAACCGGAGAACCTCTTGCTGTGAGGCGGCAACGCAAACCGCTGCACCACCATGGCCGCCCAAAACATTTTTCCTAAACTAGTGTGCAAAATATTACATTTATCATGAAAAATGTTACATTTATCACACATCATATTTATGAATGTGTTAAATAGTTTGTAACTCTTTAGTAAATATCTAGTTTCTTCTCATTTCATCATCATCATCATTATCATCATCATCAAACTCCTTTTTCCATTTTTGTAGATGGTATTGGGGTATTGTATTAACTGTCATCATCTCTCGTGATTCAACGCCACGCTCCTGCCTTCTTCGACACTCATGGCTGACTGTAGCAGATCTTCTCGCACACAATCCATCCACCTCTTTGCTGAATGTCCTCATTTTCTCTTATCATCTTCCTGTCTGTCCCAGCTCTTCTTCACCAGGTTGTCTTCTGATTTCCCGCACATGTCCAAACCAACATAATCTGTTCTCTTTGAACTTTTCTGCAATTTGAGCTACTTTGGCTTCTTCATTTGTCCCAAAGAGTGCATCCTACCACCCTTCCCAGGCACTTCAGTTCCATCACCTCTAGGCTAGTTGCCCAACACAATGTATCTGAAATTCTACAGGTACAACTAATACTAGGTAGGACTGCAATCCAAATTGTAGCTGGCTACAGATCCCCCACCATGCCCTGAGGTTCTCACTACACCTTTCCCTGGCTTATGCTGGAAAACATTAGATACAACCAAACACCCTAATGCTGGGTGATTTCAGCTACCTGCCATTAACTGGGGAAAACAACGGCACCAACACCTTAGTAGCGGTTCTTGGAATTCATAAATTCCAATGCCCTGGTCAGCTAATAAAGTAGTCCCACCAGGATCAAATGTCTAGACCTGGTCATTACCAGCATGGGAGATTGATGCTCCAGCCAGTGAATCATCCCTCGTTAGTCAGGTCTGACCATAAACTAATCACCCTTGATGTCCACATCCACCCCACCCACCAGTAGGAAACCTCCATAAAAACTTCTCCAAAGCTAACTTCATGCTACTCAAGTCAAGTGGCAAACTTCCTGACACCCATGCGAATCTGCGAACTGAAAGTTTGATTCTGAATCTTACCTAAGGCACTGTCTGAGCACATCCACTCATGCATGAATGGAGTGCCATTCAAAATAGAACCAAGATGCTCTCCTCCAAAAAGAAACTAATCCTGGTGGTCCCTGCCAAACAAACTATACAACAGAAGGAAGAAGCTGTTGCAGAAAAGGAAAATCAGGATGCAAAATACTTCCTTACCAGCCTCAGTAGGAAGCTGAGATCCCTCATAAAATCCTCCAAAGCTAGTTATGGAAATAAAATTGCCAAAGATTCCAAGGACAACCACTAGGCATTCTATAGTTATGTCAAGAATCTAAATGGCAATGCTCAGATCTGTTCTGAGCTACAACAGAATGGCATTAAATATACTGATTCCAAGGATATTGGCAATATCCTGGCGGATCGATTCAGTGCCATCTTCACCCCCTAAAGGGTCCAGCTCACTACGAAAAGATTGCCAAATTTCAGTAATCACGCCCACACAGGTAAAAAATGCACTCTCCAAAGCTAAGAATACAGCATCCATGGGACCAGATGACATCTTGGGTTGTGTACTACATGAACTACAAAATGAACTGGCACTCAACCTAAGTGTCATGTTTAATCATAGCCTCACCTCAGGCTTCGTGCCCACTGAGTGGCACATAGCTACAGTTATTCCACTCCACAAGGGGGGATCCACCTTGGATCCCGGGAACTATCATCCCATCAGTCTGACAAGCCTGATCTGCAAAGCCATGGAACGCATTATCATGGAACTTGTAAACAAAGACATAGGCAGCCTTCAAACACTGGACCCCACCCAGTTTGGTTTTGTAAAGGGCCAATCTTGTCTCCTCAGCCTGATTGACTTCTTTGAATCAGTATCCAGAGCCGTGGATGAGGGCAAGGCAGTCCACACAGCCTTTATGGACCTCGCCAAGGCCTTCGACACCATCCCCCACTCTGGACTCATAGATAAATTTACTAAGCTGGGCATTAATCCCTATGTCACTCGATGGGTTGCCAACTGGCTTACTGACCACAGAACCCACACTGTAAAAGTAGCCCGACTCAAAATCAGCTCAGACAAGTGACCTTAAGCGGAGTACCTCAGGAGTTCAGTCCTGGGACCGCTCTTGTTTGGGATCTACTTCTCTGAAGTACAGGCCAGTATGAAGGGACTCTGGCTAACAAAGTTCGCAGATGACTGCAAACTGGGAGCCATTATTGAATCCCCAAATGATGTGGATATTCTACAAAAGGGCCTTACAGAAACAGATGCCTAGTGCCATGGGCTCAAGCTCAACGTCAAGAAAAGTTCAACTTTAACATTCAGCATTGGTCTATTCACAAGACAAAAATGTAGTTATTATACAGTACTTAAGTTTTGTGGAAAATAACAGTTTAGAATATTCTCCACCCCATGCTAGACAATACACGCATACTGCCCCTTAAAGTCCAAGGTTCATAGTCATTTTCCCTCAGCACCTTCACAGCACATGTAATAACAGTTATACAGATAGGGAAGAATCTTAACAGCTTCTCATACATGTGAGGCAAATCCAACAGTCTCCACAGCCTTCATCCAACTTTCCTTTGCAGGATATCAGCTCTGGTGTTCCACAATGTTTTCTTTGACTCAAAGTTGTTGGTATATCCGTCTAGGGTTACAGGTAAGTGAATATGACAAACCTAATAAGTTCAGGTCTAATATACAGTTGTTTTACTTGACATTGCTTCCTTTTCCTACTTGCAAAGCTTGTATCTGCTGTTAAAAACCCACTGTGTGGTGTATAACATGGGTTCAGTAGTTCATTTGAGGCTGTCCTACCTTCCTCACTGCTCTCTCTAGTACTCAGAACTGATAAAGCAGTTACTGTAAAGCTCCATGCACTACAAATAATTATGATTAGTTTGTCAGTCATAACCTTAAATTACAGTATGTATTCTCAACATGGATGCCAAGATTCAAGTCTCAAGCTTCGCTCCAATCTCAAGGTGAATTACTGGGCATCCATGAAGGTGAACTTCTTGGCAACCATATCTAGAATACATAACAAGCAGGCTATGATTGGTGACCCAATCAAAATCCTCTGTTATACAGCCATTTCTGTGTGGGACTTTCTTTACATGTGCTTTATGCATATTTTGCATATCCCTGTTAGCCAGTCAGACTGATTTGCTCATTTTATTTATCTGTATTTGTGGCACATCATGAGAAGTTTATCTGGAATTTCAAGACATTATCAGCAGTTTATATACATCCTTGGTGTATCATCTACCCTAATAAAAATTCCCTAAACCAGCAATATGTATGTTACTCAATAAAAAAACAGAATGTACTCCAGACTCAGAAACACCAATAAAAGCTTTTAATCTTACAAAGTTTGTAGTATTTCTCCTTCATCAATGTACACACACACACACACACACACACACACACACACACACACACACACAAAACCCAAAACACCCTAGCCCACATAAAAATGGCTAAAATATGGATTGCATCTCCCATTCACTTAATTGTTAAAAAGTAAACTCATGCACTACATATAGGAAACACCCCCATAAAAAATGAACATATAAATCCACTCTTAGAAATGAAATTCATTCATACTAAAATGAAAAAAAAATGAAAAAAAGAAAAGCGAAATAAAACACTGACTACAACTAATCAAATGTAAAATGACATTGCTGTCAAAGCAGACATTCCTCTATGTCTGCTTTGTTCCCCCACTGTGAGGTCCTCCCTTGTGAGATCTGACCACAAATAAATCTCATTCTAAGTAACTAACACACCTGACCTCCCTCCCCAGCAGCAACTAAGCTAAAAAACTTCTCCCAAGTAAATTATAACCTCTTATGGGATGGTATAAATAGCTTCACTGCACTTCCCCCCTCAGATGGATTTGGCATCTATGTCAAGTTCTACACCAGTGCTTTATACAAACACCTGTATAACTGCACTGACTCGGCTGTACCTGATAGGACCAAAACAAGCTCCTCAAGGAAGAGCAAACCTGCCTAGTGGACAACTACCATTAACAGGCTTTAAAG
>NW_025060878.1:0-3848 GCF_019279795.1 Protopterus annectens | reverse complement strand
CTATTTTTTTCCTTCCTTTTAAAAGTGCATGTCCGGGGACGGAACCCTGCGTCCTTATGGGGGAAAAATGACACAGACATTAAGCCAATTGTTAAAGCTGATCATCTTGTCTATATTGTGGCATCCTTGGTGAAGGAAGGATACTGCTCAGGGTTAGGTCATACTGCCTGGGCTGCATAATCAGAGAGCTCCCTATGTCTCTTTCATGCAGTCCGGGGAGGTTGGGTCGTACACCAGCATGGACAATGACCATATTTACTTGCTGTGGAGTGCCCAGTGCTTGATTCGTCAGAAAGCATGTGACCCTCTCCTTGTTCAGCTCAGGAGGGACGTCAGTGTCTTGACCATGGAGTCACCTAAGACAAGTATGTTTGTGTTGTATTTGGCCTTATGGCTGTGACTACGGTACACTGCTTTTGTGGTTTATGTGTTGCTTGTGGGGTGCCTTTGAGGCAGCAGTTGTTTGCGTCTGCTTGGAGTGGCCTCGCTGTTTAAAATTTTACCCAGAGCCCAGTATGTCTTTGTGTGTTTATGTGTTTGATCGAGTGGAGTGGTAGTACTATGTGAGGCTGGTTTTGTGGTGTGTGTAGCTGCCTCCCTCCTGTCTGGTCTTGCCAGTCCTGGAGTTGAGAGAGCCCAGCCTCCAGTTTGGCCAAATAGCCAGCATCTCTCGCAAGCACGGTGTTATGGGAGGAGGGAGAGGGTTGTTCTGTGCATATGAGGCAGTTATAACATTGCCTCAAGATTCCTGGATTCACCAGCTGTAACGAGAGATTGACAAATCAATTGGACATGCTAGAATATTGGGAAACTTCAATTGAAAACAAGGGCCAGTGGGGAGTGAGGGTGTAGTTTTTAATTTTAGTGCTGACTTATATAATTGCTTTAGTGAGCAAGTGCCAGGTAACTTGAGTGCAATGTGATACAAGTAACTAAATGCAAAACGAAAACAGTAACTTTCTTTTAAGTGAAACAAGGAAATAAGTACAGTAAGCAATGCAGATATCACTAGTGATCCACAGAAGCGCTGAGAAGTTTGAGGTGAATTAGCTTCCAGGAAATAACAAGCAACAAACAACAAGTATATAAACAAAGCTAGATTCAGTAGGCCTGGGTCTAGTCTATGCTAGAGCAAACAAGGTGAACCAATTTCAGTAAGATAAGTTCAAATATTCAGGCACTATAAACCTTTAACCAGAAAATTCCCAGCTCAGAAGGGCAGAGTCCAGCCTCTTCTCCCACAAGAGTGCAGTCCACAACCTTTTTAATGTAAAATAACTGGCCTGAAGCCCAAGTGCCTAAACCAGCACTAATACACTTGGACACTGGGCCCTCAATCAGCAGTTCCCAACTTAGAAGGATGAAAGCTACCTGTCCTGCCACCATAGTGCTGGCCACAAACCTTCCTAATGAAAAAAACTGGTCTAAGCCCAAGTGCTTAACCCAAAAAACTTGAATGATAGCTACACTTTAATCAAGTTACAACCAAGCAGTAATAAATACCATTGAATACTTTAGGTGCTAAGAAAAAACAAAGCTAGATCCAGCAGGGAATCCAGTCTATGCCACAGCAAACAAGGGCAAACTTCAGTAAGAAACAGTTCAGAATGCATGCACTATAAGCCTTTAACCAGAAATTCCCCAGAAGGGCAGAGTCCACCCCTTTCCCCCCACAAGAGTGCAGACCAAACCCTCTTAATGTAAAATAACTGGCTTGAAAGCCCAAGTGCTTAAACCAGAATTAATACACTTTTAGAATAACAGACACTGAGCCCTCAATCAGCAGTTCTCAACCTAGAAGGATGTAAGCTACCTGTTCTGTCACAACAGTGCAGACCACAAACCTCTCAGTGCAAAACAACTAACTGTCAAGCCCAAGTGTTTAAACCAAAAGGCTTAGAATGAGTTACACCAAGCAGTAATAAATACAATTGAGTATTTTAAGATGATGCAAAAGTAAAAAGAAGTAGGTACACAAGTACAGTAAAAGCAGATAAAATTTTTTTTTTTCTGAACAAGTGCTGAGATCAAAGAAACAGATTTGAGTCTGAAACTAGAAAACTGGCTAGTTACTGACTTCTGTACTACATAAATCCCACAATTGTGGGCTTATAAGCTTCGGTTTTAGTTTTAGGTACCCCCTTGCTTGTGCACTGCAGTTAAACCCAGAAATCCCGTGAAAAAAAAAGTTATATAACTTATTTTGCAATTTCATGCCAATGGCCACATATTTGGCCATTGGCATGCTTAATGAAACATATGCACTTTATTTGGAGCTGACATAGTCTTTAATTTAGAAATGTACTCAGTTGTCAGCTGAGTACATTTTAAACACCCGTTACATGGACTGGTTTTGTTGGATTCAAATACCTCATTTGCTTATCTTGAGCTGCAAATGAGGTATTGAGCATTTACCCCGTCCATGTAAGAGACGGTTAGCTGTCTCTACAGAGATTTGGGCTGTTCCTGAATCAGGAGGTTACACGGAGGCTTACACTACTCTTGTACCTTTTGTTCCTTGAATCTGCCCATTAAAAGAAAAGTGTTCATTAGGAATACTATAACTATGTAACAAAACATTAAAAAAAGGTGTTCATTAGGAATACTATAACTATGTAACAAAACATTAAAAGAAAAGGTGTTCATTAGGAATACTATAACTATTAACAAAACATTAAAAGAAAGGTGTTCATTAGGAATACTATAACTATATAACAAAACATTAAAAGAAAGGTGTTCATTAGGAATACTATAACTATGTAACAAAACATTAAAACAAAAGGTGTTCATTAGGAATACTATAACTATGTAACAAAACATTAAAATAAAGGTGTTCATTAGGAATACTATAACTATGTAACAAAACATTAAAATAAAGGTGTTCATTAGGAATACTATAACTATGTAACAAAACATTAAAAAAAGGTGTTCATTAGGAATACTATAACTATGTAACAAAACATTAAAATAAAGGTGTTCATTAGGAATGCTATAACTATGTAACAAAACATTAAAAAAAAAGTGTTCATTAGGAATACTATAACTATGTAACAAAACATTAAAATAAAGGTGTTCATTAGGAATACTATAACTATTAACAAAACATTAAAAAAAGTGTTCATTAGGAATCTAAAACTATGTAACAAAACATTAAAAAAAGGTGTTCATTAGGAATAAATATTTAAAAAAACATTAAAACAAAAGTTTCATTAGGAATCTATAACTATGTAACAAAACATTAAAAAAAAGGGTTTATTAGGAATACTATAACTATGTAACAAAACATTAAAACAAAGGTGTTCATTAGGAATATATAACTATGTAACAAAACATTAAAAAAGGGTTCATTAGGAATACTATAACTATGTAACAAAACATTAAAAAAAGGTGTTCATTAGGAATACTATAACTATGTAACAAAACATTAAAAAAAAAGGTTCATTAGGAATCTATAACTATGTAACAAAACATTAAAAAAAGGTGTTCATTAGGAATACTATAACTATGTAACAAAACATTAAAAAAAGGTGTTCATTAGGAATCTATAACTATTAACAAAACATTAAAAAAGGTGTTCATTAGGAATACTATAACTATTAACAAAACATTAAAATAAAGGTGTTCATTAGGAATACTATAACTATATAACAAAACATTAAAAGAAAGGTGTTCATTAGGAATACTATAACTATGTAACAAAACATTAAAATAAAGGTGTTCATTAGGAATGCTATAACTATATAACAAAACATTAAAAGAAAGGTGTTCATTAGGAATACTATAACTATATAACAAAACATTAAAATAAAGGTGTTCATTAGGAATACTATAACTATATAACAAAACAT
>NW_025060877.1:0-4841 GCF_019279795.1 Protopterus annectens | reverse complement strand
TGCTTTGGGTTCTCAGGGCAAACCTGTTTCAAAACAAACTATTTCTAAGTGGTTTGGGGGGCTTTCTGTTATTCCCATTTAAAATTCCAGCTGGGATTAGGCCTCATTCCACTAGGGCTACTGCCACTTCTACAGCTTTTTAAGGGGTGGCTACTAAAGATATTTTGGAGGCAGCTACTTGGAGTTCAGTGCATACTTTCTCTAAGCATTACCACCTTCCACTTTACTCTAAATCTAGGGCTGGTTTGCCACTGCATTTTACAGGGCATTTTGGCAGCCCTAATGCTTTATAGTTTTGCCATCCTCCCTTACCTCTGCTTTGGGATTCTACCCATATGTAAGGACTGCAGCAATGTGAGATGAAGAACATAGTACAGTTTTGTACCTACCATAAATGTAGATGTTCAAGATCCACATTGCTGCAGTCCAATTTACCCCCCCTTTCCCTCGGGTTTTGAGGTTTTTGGTTTTGTTGTACATATTGTTTTAGTGCAGGGGGTTGGTTTTTTTGGGTTTTTTTGGTTTTGGCCTTTCTTTTAGGGCCTTCTGACATCTGGGGCAAGAAAAGACTGAGGATATGAGGGGTCATCCCTTTGTACCCTGACGCCTGATGTCAGTTTTAAGCCTTGACCGCGCCAGCCAAATTTTTTATTGGGGCCGACCGAGGACAGCGGACTACCCATATGTAAGGACTGCAGCAATGTGGATCTTGAACATCTACATTTATGGTAGGTACAAAACTGTACTTTATTGGCCGTTGGGCATTTTTTCCATCTTTTTCAACTTTTTGATTTAAAAGCCTGATTTGCACTTTTTTTTCCCCCTGTAAATTAGTCAGATTCTTTTTAGCACTTGAATTTGTTATTCATGATCAGCATTTTTTCAGAACTTGTAAGCAAAAAACCTACTAATTACTACAGCACTCAACCCCCCTTTTCCAAAAGGGAAAAACAGTTTTGGTACTTACCCTCACTTGCTTAGAAAAAACAGCTCAGCTTGTACTCACTTTCCTCACTTATCTAGAGGAAAATAGATTTTTTTTTCAGGCATGTCCCAGGGGCAGCCCCCCCCCTTCTCTCCTGTCTATCTGATGAATCTGGGCATCTTGGGATTCCTCCACCCAAAATACAACCTGTGAGGTGCATTATCTAGCCAAACTGAGGTAAAGCTCTCCAATCAAGACTGAACTTGACAGTCAAAGGAGAAGGAAACACTTACCACCCCAAACCCTCCATAGTCTCACCAAATCTACACCACCAAAATCCACACAAAAAACAAAAACATTCAGGAGGCTCTCAATAATAAACTGCTCAAGCAACAGAGACCTCCAAAGCAGAAATGCAAGCAACCTCCACCCCCAACACAAAACATAGCCCCCCCTTTGCCACTAAACCACAGCCATAAGGCAAAACAATGTACCAAACACACTAGTCATAGGTGACTCTATAGTCAGGCACACTGATGTCCCACTCACCAGGCTAAAAAAGGGAAAATTACTGTCAGCTCCCCGGGTCCGGATCCCACATCCCCACGACTCAGGTCACCCACAACAAGTACAAATATGACTCTGTCATTGTCCATTTTGGGTGTGAATGACCTGAGTTTACCCCCCGGGACTACATAAAAAGAGACATGGAAGAGTTTCCCCATCTTGTAGCCCAGGCAGGTATATGACCCTAGCCCTGAGTAGCATTCTGCCATCACCCAGAATGATCCCCGTACAAGGACAAAATGATTGACTTCAACAATTGGCTAAGCTTCTGGTGCCATTCTAAAGGGATCCAGTATCTGTCTTGGATGACATGGTAAAGACCACTGTTTTCCAGAGATGGCCTGCACCTGCCCCCTTTGGATTGGCTAAGGTTTTTCCCCCCTATAGTCCCTTTTTTGGGCATGGTTCAAATGACCAATTCACCATAACAGGAACAGGCAAGAAAAAACTGAGGGTGATGTTACTCAATGCTAGAAGTCTAAATCTAAAAATGCACTCACTAGGCACTCCTTAAAATGGAGAACATCGTTTCTGTGCAGTGACTGAGATTTCAAGGCCCCAGAGAGCACCCCTGCACTACCAGGCTATAACTCATCCCCCTTTTCGCCATGTAACCTGGCCCGAACACCAAAGGGGGGGTTTTCCATATTCATTAAGGATATCCACCCTCCAGGCTAGTTGCTCAGCATAATGCGGGAGGTTATCCAAGTGCAACTAACTCTGGGCAAAACTGCAATCCAAATTGTAGCTTGCTACAGATCCCCCAATGCCCCAGGATTCCCTTTTTTCTTGATGTACTGGAAAATATTGGGTTCAACCAAACACCCTAATAATGGGCATTTAAACCCCCACCATTAACTGGGAAATGTAAAAACTCCTTCCCCAAGCTTGGAATTCATAAACCCAATGCCCTGGATCAACTATCCACCCCCCACCAGGGCAACAATATCCTAGATCTAGTCATTACCAACATGAGTGACCGTGTTCCACCTGAAGTAAACCCTCTTTTCTGACCCACCATAAGCAAATTCCCCCTAGATACCCACATCCTGCCCCCCCATTAAGGAAACCATGGAAAAAATTTTCTCCAAAGCCAATTTCATGCTTCTTAAGACAGAAGTGGTGAACTTCATGACCCCATGCAGATGGACAATACAGTTCACTACTGAATCCTAAAATTGCATTTTAAAGCACTTGCATGAGTGCATGATTCTATCCCAAACAGACCAAGACATATCCCCAAAAAGGAAAAATCGGGTTTCCTGCCAAAAAACAAACTGTACAACAGAAGGAAAAACTGTTGCAAAGAGAAAATCCCAAGTGGAGGAGCCCCTGGTCAGCCTCAGTAAGGTTTTGTTGAAAAAACCTCCAAAGCTAGTTAAAAAACAAAATCGCCACTGATTCAAAAGACAACCAAAAACATTCTATAGCTATGTCAAGAATCTCAATGGCAACACTCAGATCTGCTCTGAGTTACAGCACAATGGCACTAAATATACAGACCCCTGATATTCCCCAAAATCTGGCAGAAAGGGTTTAGTCTAACACCCCTCACCCCCAAAGAGCCCATCTCTATAGGAAGAATGCAAAGTTCCTGTAATCACGGCTGCACAGGTAAAACCACATTTTCCAAACCAAAAACAAGCATCCATGGGACCAGACAACATCCCAGGCTGCGTTCCACAGAACGAACTGGCACCACACCTAAGTACCATGTTCAGTCATAGCCTCACCTCAGGCTTTGCGCCTGCTGAATGCCGCACAGCCTTATCCCACTCCACAAAGGGGGGCCACCAGGACCCCAGGGAACTACCCCCCCATTAGCCTGGTCTGAAGGCCATGGAACATATCATCATGGAACTTATAAAAAAGACATTGGTAATCTCCAAACTCTGGACCCCACCCAGTTCAGGTTTGTAAAGGCAGATCATGTCTTTTAAACCTGATAGACTTCTTTGAAGCAGTCACCAAAAAGGGCAAGGTAAGGTGGTTCACACAGCCTATCTAGATCTTGCCAAGGCTTTCAACACCATCCCCCCTCTGAATTATAGATAAACTCACTAAACTAGGTATAAATCCCCATGTCACAAGATGGTTGCCAACTGGCTCACTGACAAACCCACACAAAGTAGCAGACTCCCAAAACCTTAGACCAGTGACAAGTGGAGTACCACAGGGTTCAGTCCTGGGTCCTCTCCTGTTTTCATTCTCTGAAGTACAGGCTAAAAAGAAGGTCTTTAAAAGAAGTTCAGATGACTGCAAACTAGGAGCCATAATTGAAACTCCTAACGATGTGGACATCCTACAAAGGGCCTCACTGAGACAGATGCCTGGTGTCAAAGCCATGGCCTCAAGCTCAATGCCAAAAGTGCATTGTCATCCCTTTTGGGAAAAAATCTGTACCCATGAACTACAACATAGGGGGAGTATACTTAAAAAGTGTGATAAGAGACTTTGGGACACAGGTGGACAGTAGTCTCCTTTGATAATCACATCGCCACAGTAGTCAGGAAATCCTTCTACATGGCCCCCCATCACAAAGGTTTTCATCCAGAAAAGAGGTCATTCTTCCCCTACACATCACTCATTAGACCATTAATAGAGTACAATGCCCCTTTTTGGGATGTACCCCACAAACATCTACAACAACTGGAAAGGGCAGAAATACCTCACAAAGAGGATTACTGGCCTCAAACAGATGCCCACCAGACCATCTCAAAAACTCCACTTTACTCAGAAACACCCTTTGAGGTGATCTGTGCCCCAAAATACAAAGCTTTTCAAACCGAGCTGTTGGACATGCTCCACTTAAAGAAATCCCAATCCCCCCGGGGTACCCTTTTGGGGCTAAACCTTGTCACCAGAATAAACAGAACATGCCGGAGGGGATTTTTCCCCGAGACTTCCCTACCCGGAATAAACCCATCTATATCAAACAAAGCCCTCATTAGCACTCTTCAAGAAAAAACTTGTGATTGGATGGGGAAAGGAAATTCAGGGGTCACCTCTGTGGCTCTGCCACAGTGGCACAGGAAAATCATTTTTGGGGGAAAAGCCAGGTACCTTTTGGTAGGCTTGTTTAGGGCCCAGGGGCCATAGCCCAGTACCCACCCCTGAACCTATGATGATGTTAAACCATTGCATCATTTCAGGAAGTGACTAAACTTTTTCAGCAATAACAAATAATATTTAAAAAGTAGAAAGTGCTAGGGGGTACATTGCAAAAGATGTTGAAACCCAAAACCAAAAGGGGGGGAAAAAAAAAAATTTTACCCCAAAAATTTTTTAAAAAATGCAAAAGAGAAGGGAAAATGTTTAAAAAAAGGAAAAAAGGCCCTTGGGTAAAACC
>NW_025060876.1:0-4854 GCF_019279795.1 Protopterus annectens | reverse complement strand
CCACTTTTGAGATTTTAAGTATTTTCTTCTGCTTTTTGTTAGGTGTGGCCTTTACTTTTCTTTTCAGCATTTTCAAGCTTGCTAAAGTTTGTATCTGTATTAGAAACAGTATTTAGAACACATTTAGAGCCTGTTTACTGCATTTTCCTGTATAATTTAAAATAGTTTTTTTCTCTTAAACTGCATTTACCTGACTTTGTGGCCTAGCACTCAAGTGTGGGGTCATTTATTGCACTATTGTGATTATTTTGCTACTTGTGTATCTCTGCTACCTTTAAGCTAAAAAACAAAAAAGAAAAAAAAAAAAAATCTTGCTTTTTCACTTTCTGAAATTTAAAGAAAGTTCGATTTTTAGATCTACTGTTCTGAACTGTTTGTGGATTCTTGGAGGCCAGTGCTTGCTTGGACTAAAGGGAATCTCTCTGTTCACCAGTGGCAGTTAACACTGAACAGCCTGTCTGTCCCTGTGGGAGTGGTTACTGCCTAGAAGTTGTAGTTTTATTGGTCATTTTGAGGTGTATTCCTAGCTAACTTCATCTCTATCTCTTATACCCTCCCCATGGTTTGGTGTCTTTCCAGGCTTGTTAGTTGTTGCTGAATCACCAAGGGGAGAAAATGCTGAGAGGGAGAAAGGAGCCACTTTTGAGATTTTTAAATATTTTCTTCACTTTTTTGTTTAAAGTACTCCTTTAGCCTACTTTGTGGCATTTTTCAGCTTTTAACTAAAGTTTATATCTGTGTTAAAACAGTATTTAAAACACATCTAGAGCCTGTTTACTGCATTTCCTGTGTTGTACTTAATTTAAAATGTTTTTCTCTTAAAAACTGCATGCTACTGACTTTAGCCTACTTGCTCAGAATGTAGAATATTTTATTGTGCTATTGTGATTATTTTGCTACTTGTGTATCTCTGCTACCTTTAAACTAAAACAAAAAGAAAAAAACAAAAAAAATCTTGCTTTTTTTTCCACTTTCAGAAATTTTAAGAAAGGTTCAGTTACAGATCTGCTGTTCACTAGAACTGTTTGTAAGTTTCTTGAGGCAGTGCTTGCTTGGACTAAAGGGAAATCTCTGTGTTCACCAATGGCAGTGGTTTAACACTGAACAGCCTACCTCTCCCCTGTGGGGAGTGGTTGCTGCCTGGGGAAGTTGTAGTTTATTGGCCATTTTGGGTCCCAATTCTAAACTCCTTGATCTCTATCTCCTTAAAAGCCTGCTGCCTCGTGGTTTTGGCACCTTTCCAGGCTTGTTGGTTGTTGCTGGAAGCACCTACCAAGGGTAGAAAACTTTAGAGAGGAGAGAAAGGCCACTTTGAGATTTTAAGTATTTTCTTCTGCTTTTTTGTTAAGAATTGCTGCTTTGCAGCCTACTTTGGCATTTTCTGACTTGCTAAAGGGTGTATATCTGTATTAAATAGTATTTAGAAACATCTAGGCCTGTTTACTGCATTTCTGTGCTGCACTTAGTTTAAAATCGTTTTTTCTCTTAAACATATTTTACCTGACTTTATTTCTTACTCAAGTGTGGGGTCATTATTGTACTGTTGTGATTATTTTGCTACTTGTGTATCTCTGCTACCTTTAAACTAAAACAAAAAAGAAAAAAAAAAAAAAAAAAAAATCTTGCTTTTTTCCCCACTTTCTGAAATTAGAAAAGTTCAGTTACAGATCTGCTGTTCTGAACTGTTTGTAAGTTTCTTGAGCCAGTGCTTGGACTAAGGGAGGCTCTGTGTTCATCAATGGCAGTGGTTAACACTGAACCCAGCCTGCCTGTCCTGGCAGGAGTGGTTACTGCCTAGAAGCTGTAGTTTTATTGGCAATTTGGGGTCAATTCTAAACTCCTTGATCTCTATCTCCTAAAACCCTGCTGCCTCGTGGTTTTGGCATCTTTCCAGCCTTGTTAGTTGTTGCTGATGCACCTACCATGGGGAGAAAACGCTGAGAAGAGAAAGGAGCCACTTTTGAGATTTTAAGTATTTTCTTCTGCTTTTGTTAGAGTACTGCTTTGCCCAGCCTGCACTTTCATCATTTTCCAGCTTGCTAAAGTTTATATCTGTTGAAACGTTAATCTTAGAACACATCTAGAAACCTGTTTACTGCATTTCCTCTATTGCACTTAATTAAAAATCATTTTCTCTTAAAACTGCATTTTTACTTGACTTTGGCGTAGCACTCAAGGTGTGGGGTAATTTATTGCACTGTTGTGATTATTTTGCTTTACTTGTGTGTCTCACTGCTGCAACTTTAAACTAAAACAAAAAAAAAAAAAAAAATCTTGCTTTTCCACTTTCTGAAATTTAAGAAAGTTCAGTTACAGATCTGCTGTTCCTGAACCTGTTTATGGTTTTCTTGGAGGCCAGTGCTTGCTTGGACTAAAGGGGAGTGTCTCTGTGTTCACCATTGGCAGTGGTTAACACTGAACAGCCTCACCTGTCCCTGTAGGAGTGGTTACTGCCTAGATACTGTAGTTTTATTGGCCATTTTGGGTCAATTCTAAATTCCTTGATCTCTTTCTCTTAAAACCCTGCAACCCCTCTTTTAAGCGAGGGTCTTTACTTGCTTCCAAGAGCAGTGTCGGGCAGCTGCTTAAACAAGCTTAAACTATCATCCGGCTCACAAAGTCTATACTCTTCGCACCTTAGAGCACTGCCCTAAATCTCAAATTAAGCACTCAGTTCTACTCATTCTACAAAAAGCCCTGCACTTGCTACGTATAAGTAATCTCATTAGAGTAAACACAAACTAAACACTTTCATCCTCTTACACTCCTTCAAAGCACTTTGCTCCCCATTGGTTCTTTCTGATCAGTCATACTTGTAGTTCCCTATATTATTCAGGCATGTCCAAGGTCAGTTTCAGAGTTTACTCTCAGTCAGCTGGTGAATCTGGGAATCTTGAGGGCAATGTTACAACTGCCTTATGTATATAGACCACCCTCTCCTCCTCCCAACAAGCTCAAATCATGTGTGAGCTAGATGCAACTATATAGCCAAAGCTGGAGGCTAAAATTTCTCTCAAGCCCGAGTACTGGCTGTACAGCCTGTCAGGAGGGAGAAGGTTAACCACACACACACCACAAATCTGGTCTCACATGAACCCTATACTGGCATCAACCGACCGTACATAAACACTAAAAAACATACTTGGGCTCTGAAAAATCTTGCCTAAGCAGCAGAGAGACTTCAAAGCAGACATCAAGCAACACCTACCACAAACATTATCCACGTAGCACATAGCTCATAAGTCAGTGTGCCACAACCCTTAAAGGCTAAACAATACCACCTAATACACTTGAAATAGGTGACTCTATTTTCAGACACACTGACATCCCACTCACCCAGGCTGAACAAGGAGAAGCTCACTGTAAGCACCTGTGGTGCCAGGATCTGCCCTGCTTGCCCACAAGCACTGGGTCACTCCAAAGCAAGTACAGTATGACTCTGTCATTGTCCATGCTATTGAATGACCTGAAGTGTACCTCCCTGGACTACATGAAAAAGGCGTGCAGGGCTCTTTGATCATGTAGCCCAGGCCAGTATGACCCTGACGCCAGGTAGCATCTTTACCCTCACCAAGAATGATGCCACAGTATAAAACAAAATGATCAACTTTAACAATTGGCTAAAGTATTGGTGTCATTCAAAGGAGATCCAGTGTCTGTCCAGCCTAGGATGACATGCTGGAAATAGCCGCACCTTCACTAGGGCATGCACCACTCACCCCTAGGTTTCGAATACTGGCTAAAACCATCTCCCCCCCATAGTGCCTTTTTTAGGCAAGGCTCAAAGACAAAGGCCACCATGACAACACAAAAGAAAAAAAAAAAAAAACTAAGGGTAATGCTGCTCAGCTGGAAGCCGGTAGGAATCGCTTTACAAAAAGCGTTCTATGAGCCTACAGGAATGCATGAGACGCCACTATCCAAATAAAACCACTCCAAACCTCAAGATACATACTTTCAAGACTCTCCTCAGTATGGAGAATATACGATATCTGTACGGTAACAAAACCTGGTTCAAGGTTCCGAGAAACTTTAGCACTACCAGGCTATACTTCATACCATGCTTTCCGGCCCCAAAACTCAGGCGAGCGATACCCACACCTCAGGCTAGTGGCACTGCGAAGCTTCAAAGACATCCATATTACTAACGGTGGGCAAAACTGCCTTTCAGTTTGTAAGCCTGCCCTTGAACCACCCTCCCAAACACAGAATCTCCCTCGGCTTTCCTGAGAACACTGGAGAAAAGGTCTCTTAGACGCTATTATATTGGGTAACTACCCAAACATTGATTGGAAGAAACTACTCAAGCCCAAACACTTTCCCTAGCCCGCCGGTTCCTAAATTTATAAACTCCATGGAACAACTAGTCTCCCTCCACAAGAGAAAACATACTGGATCATAGGTAATCACCAACCTTGGGGTCTCTGCATGTTCCACACACAGAGTGCTGCCTCATTGGTAAGATCCAGACCATAAACATCTCACTGGACATCCGTATTCCATCTAGCCCAATAAAACGGTGAAAGAACTTCTCAAAAGCAAACTTCACGCCTCAAAACTAGGTAGACTCCTTCAAGAAGCCCTGGGCTACAGTGGACATCTGATGCAGAATCCTTTACAAAAGCATTCTATGGACACCTACAGGGAATGCATGGGGCATGCTATCAAGGCGACAAGACTCCACTCCTCCAAGGGAGGGAGCCTGTGTGGACTGACTTGTAACTCAATATACAACAGAAAGGAAAGCTACTGACAGAGCAAAATCCCAGCGGGCGTCACTGATCCAGTACTAGCAAGCATGATCCCTCCTCCGTCTTCTAAGGCCAGCTTTGAAAAGAAAAAGTGCACAAGACA
>NW_025060875.1:0-5178 GCF_019279795.1 Protopterus annectens | reverse complement strand
GTTTATGTAGAACGCAGCCCGGGATGTTGTCAGGTCCTATGGATGCTGTGTTCTTGGCTTTGGGGAGTGTGTTTTTTACCTGTGCAGCTGTGATTACAGGAACTTTGCATTCTTCCGGTATAGAGATGGGCCCTTTAGAGGGTGAGGGAGGCTAAAGTTAGCACTGAACCTATCTGCCAAGATGTTGGCAATATCATTTGGTTCTGTATATTTAGTGCCATTGTGCTGTAGCTCAGAGCAGATCTGAGTATTGCCATTGAGATTCTTGACATAGCTATAGAATGCTTTGTGGTTGTCTTTAGAATCAGTGACAATTTTCTTTTCATAACTTGCTTTGGAGGATTTTAAGAGGGATCTCAGCTTCTTACTGAGGCTGACCAGGGAGTTCTTCCAGTCATGGGATTTTACTTTTTTTGCAACAGTTTCTTTCTTCTGTTGTAGAGTTTGTTTATGGCAGGGGACCACCAGATTGGCTTCCTTTTTTTGGTGGATAGCATCATGGTTCTGTTAGGGATAGCATAATCCATGCACTCGTGTAAATGCTTATAAAGTGCATTTGTGTAGGATTCAGCAGTCATACCTCAATTGTCCATCTGCATGGGTGTCATGAAGTTTGCCACTTCTGTCTTAAGAAGCACAAAGTTGGCTTTAAAGAAATTTGTTATGGTGGTTTTCCTAATGGGGGGTGGGGGTGGATTGTGGATGTCTAGGCTGATTAGCTTGTGGTCGGATCTGACCAACAAGGAATTGACCTTTGGTGTGGAACACCAGTTGCCCATGTTGGTAATGACCAGGTCTAGGATATTGCTGCCCCTGGTAGGGGTGTGGATAAGTTGAACCAAGGCATTGGAATTTATGAATTCCAGAAAATGTTGAGCAAAAGAATTGGTACATGAGTAGTTTTCCGAGTTAATGGTGGTGTAGTTGAAATTGCCCATTATTAGGGTGTTGGGTTGTACCCTAATAATTTCCAGTGTATCATGAAATGAGGAGTGGGAATCCTGGGGCATGGTGGGGGATCTATAGCAAGTTTCAGTTTGGATTGTGGCCTTGTCCAGAGTTAGTTGCACTTAGATAATCTTGGATGCATTATGCTGAGCAACTAGCCTGGAGGTGTGGATATCCTTAATGAATATGGACACACCTCCACCTTTAGTGTTTCAGTCCAGGTTAGGTGGCTGAAAGGTGTGGTATGAATTATAGCCTGGTAATAGAGGGGTGCTCTTCGGAGCTGTGAACCAGGTCTCTGTCACTGGACAGATGTCAATGTTCTCCATTTTAAGGAGTGCCTCGAGTGAATGCATTCTGAGGTTTAGACTTCTAGCATTGAGTAGCATTACTCTCAGATTTTTCTTGCTTGTACCTGTTATGGTGGTGAATTTGTCATTTGAATCTTGCCTAAAAAGGCACTATAGGGGTGGAAAGAGCCTTAGCCAGTATCTGGAATCCCAAGATCGGCAGGTGCAGGCCATCTCTGGCAAAGCATCATGGTCTGTCGATCATGTCATCCCAGTCAGACAGATACTGGATCCCCTTAGAATGATACCAGAAGCTTAGCCAATGGTTTAGGTCAATCTTTTTGTCCTTGTACTGTGGTATCATTCTGGGTGATGGCAGGATGCTACTCAGGGCTAGGGTCATACCTGCCTGGGCTACAAGATCGGAGAGTTCTTCCATGTCTCTTTTCATGAAGTCCAGGGAGGTACATCTCAGGTCATTCACACCAACATGGACAATGACAGAGTTATATTTGTACTTGTTGTGGAGTGACCTGAGTGCGGGCATTATGTGGCAGATCCTGACACCTGACAGGCAGCTGACAGTAACTTTCTTCTTGTTTAGCCTGGTGAGTGGAACATCAGTGTGCCTGACTATAGAGTCAGCTATGACTAGAGTGTTGGGTACGTTGTGATGCCTCATGGACTGTGGTTGAGTGGCACACTGAGTTTGTGGGCTATGTGTCCTTTGGGTTGTGTTGTGGGGTGGAGGTTGCATGTGTTTCTGCTTTGGAGATCTCTGTTGCTTGTCCAGATTTTTATTGAGAGCTTCCGTGAATGTAGGTGTGTTTTATGTGTATTTATGTATGTGTTTTGGTTGTGTAGGTTTTGAGGGACTATGTGATGAGTGTGGTGTGATACAAGTGTTTACCTTCTCCTCTTGACTGTCTAGCCCAGTCTTGGGTGAAGAGAGCTTTGCTTCCAGTTTGGCTATATAAGTGCATCTCTCACAGGTTATAGTGTTGGGTGGTAGGAGGAGAGGATTGCCTGTGTACATGAGGCAATTGCTGCATTGCCCCCAAGATGCCCAGATTCATCAGGTAGGCAGAAGAAAACACTGGGAGCTGACCCTTAGACATGCCTGGATAGGTGCTTATTTACTAAGTACTAAAAACTGTTTTTCTCTAGACAAGTGAGGAAAGTTGAGTGCTGTAGTAATTTGTAGCTTACGAGTTCTGAACAAGTGCTGAGCTCAAAGAAACACATTTAAGTGCTGAAGTAACTCTGAAAGTGCTGAAGTAGGCTCTAAAATTGCCTATCCCATATCTATTCTCATTAATAGAACTATAAATGAAGAAACCATACCTGACATCTGGAAAATGTCTCACATCATACCCTTACACAAAGGAGGTAACTCCTATGAATACTCTAATTATAGGCCCATAGCTCTCTTGTCCCCACTAGCAAAAATCATGGAAAAATGTGTCCATTATCAGTTAATGGACCACCTAATAAAAAACAACATTCTCACTCCCTGTCAACATGGCTTTAGGCCTTTTCATAGCACAACCAGTCCCCACCTTTACAGACCTTATTAACAAGAATCAAATAATAACACCTGTCTAGTCTTCATTGACCTATCTAAAGCCTTTGATATGGTCAACCACTCTATTCTCTTAAAATTCTTGAATCTCTCTTTAGAATCTAAGGCTGTCCACTGGTTTTGTTCCTATCTCACAAACAGGAAACAAGCCTTTCTCTGGGATAATAAATTTCATCCTTTCTCCAATTTCACTTGCCCCAAGGCTCTATTCTTGGACCACTTTTTTTCCTCTTTATAAATGACTTAAAACAGCTATCCCCAGGCTACTTGTATACAATATGCTGATGATTCCACATTAATTTGCTCTGCTAAATCCATCTCTAAACTTCAAGTAATACTCAAGCTGTTTTCTAAAGTTGAAACTTGCTCAAAACGCTGCCTACTCTAAGCTAAAAACCAAACTCCTACTCTTTTAAACCACTACAGATCTCCTACATTAGACTTTATCCTATCTAACAATGGAACCATTATATCACCTGACCCCAAAACCAAACTGCTAGGTGTCGATTGACAACAACCTTATCTTTGATTGTCATATCAATAATAACATTAAATCTGTAAACAGGAAACTGGTCTCTATAGAATTAAAACTTTCTTAACCTCCCAAAGCTACTCTTGCCCCTCATCTTATCTCTACTCTTCTCCTACCCAAACTATACTAACCTTAAGAAAAAAAATCTCTCAAAATTATGTATTACAATAATATGGTAGATTTGTCACTGGGAAACCCTTCAGAGCTCACCACTGTCTGAATCTGCAGCAACAACTGGCTTGAACTGTCAAACATGTTGCTTCATTCCCAACTGACATTTGTCCAAGAGCATTCTACCAACCTCACAACACACCTATACTCTCCAACCTAACCTACTAATCTGAACCCCTGTTCATCAAGTAAGCTGTGTTATAACCAAATCCAAAACCTGCAGGTGACTTTTCTGTAATACTATTGGAAAACACTGGAATCAACTGCCTACTGAACTTACTTCCATTGCATCTACTGTTCTGTTAAACAAAACTCAGAATTTACAAAGCCACTGGATGTGCCCTGCTCTAATCTGACTAAAGTTATTTGCTTCATCTAATCCATCTTTCTCTCCATTTTACTCTCATCCTGCTTCCTCTCTTCACCTTTCTTTCTCTACCTCTTTAAACCCCTCTTCATCTTTCCTCCTTATGGCTACAAATCTCTTTCAAACAAGTATTAGTCTCATTTTTGCTCTCTCACTTTTGCTGCTTCTCTTTCCTTGATCTTTACTCTTCCTGGTATGAAAACATGTTAGTATGTTCATCATGTTGTTACTTATTCCCTAGAAAGTCAACTTCCTTTTTTTTCTTTTGATAACTTTTTCATTTCTCTTTCCCTGCTCATACTCTTACTATTCTTGTTTAGAAATAGGTAATGTGTATTATGATATTTGTGCTTAAAATGCATTTCCTTTTGTTTAAATGTGGAGCTTTTCTCCCCGGGCCTCTGCGGAAAATGGAAATATATCCAGTTGGACTAGCCCGGTCAACAAATGTAAAATAAAAAAATAAAATAAAAGTACAGGCTAACACAGACTGAAGTACAGGCTAACACAGAAGGTCTTTGGCTAACAAAGTTCGCAGATGACTGCAAACTAGGAGCCATAATCAAAACTCTTTACGATGTGGACATCCTACAAAAGGGCCTCACTGAGACAGATGCCAGGTGTCAAAGCCATGGCCTCAAGCTC
Organism: Protopterus annectens; assembly: GCF_019279795.1. NCBI lineage: Eukaryota > Metazoa > Chordata > Ceratodontiformes > Protopteridae > Protopterus > Protopterus annectens. Next base: position 643 of record NW_025060875.1, on the reverse strand, counting down.
AATGCCAAAAAGTGCATTGTCATCCCTTTTGGTAAAAACTCTGTACCTATGAACTACCACATACTGGGCTATAACACCAAAAGTGTGATAAGAGACCTTGGGACTCGTGTGGACAGTAGTCTCTCCTTTGATAATCACATCACCACAGTAGTCAGGAAATCCTTCTATGTGGCACACCTCATCACAAAAGGTTTCTCATCCAGGAAAAAAGAGGTCATTGTTTCCTCTACTGTCACTCATTAGACCCATTATAGAGTACAACATTTTAGTATGTATCACAAAACATCTACAACAACTGGAAAGGCAGAAATACCTCACAAGAGGTTACTGCCCCAAAAAGATGCCCTATAGATCTCAAAAACTTGCTTTACTCCATATATACTACTCAGAGGTGATATCTGCTAATACAAACCTATGTCAATCCCAGAGCTGTTGGACATGCTCCACTTAAAGAAAACCCAATCCCTCAGTTACACGCTCTAGGGACCTAAACCTTGTCCACAATAAACAGAACATGCTGGGGATATTCCTGTCCCAGAGACTTCCATACTCTGGAACAAACTACCTATCTATATCAAACAAAGCTCCTCATTAGCACTTTTCAAGAAAAAACTTGATGATTGGATGGGAGATAGGAAATTAA
>NW_025060874.1:0-4869 GCF_019279795.1 Protopterus annectens | reverse complement strand
ACACTATTTTCTCTAAACTCTCTCTCCTGTTCTATAGCTTTCTCCCTGACTTACCCTGTGATCTAACCCCTGAGGACACCTCAAACCTACCTAAAATATTCAGCCTCTAAATTGCTCAAGCAAACAAACAACCAAAGCAGGCTTCCTAGCTGCCTCATCCCCTTTGTTTTTGGACTTTTAACAGGAGGAAACTAAGGAAGTATGTGTAACTACTGCTGAACCCTTACTGATCTACTGTTTTAACCTTGATAATTGTTTTTAGTACACTCGCCTGCCAGGATAGCCAGCAGCCTTAGAATTCCTATCCTAACTTCTATGTTCGTCCCCCCTGACCTACACTAGCTGCCCTCTTCTTTAGTCCAAGTATTCAATGAGGATATCCTAAGTGGAGTAAGACGTATCTTTATTCCAGCCACTTGGTGACACCCTCCCTCATATAGACTTCACTGCAAATAGTGCAGGTTTTTCTCTCTAAACCCTAACCTTCCTCCATCTCACTGTATCTCCTAAACTCTTCTAGCCCACTCTAGCTGTAACATTTATTTTCCTACTCATTCTCTCTAGTTTCTCATACTTTACTCTCTCCCTACACACCCAGGTCTTTCTCCCTTCTAACTTACCCCTCTGAAAACCTCCTTTCACTGATTGACTCCGAACCTCTCTGGAACTCTTTGGTTCTTCCTCTTCCTCTGTACCTCTACTCTTTGCCCACTAGGTGTCACTCTGTCCACATCTAGACTTACAGTACTGGTTTATTCACTTCCATATTCTTCCTATTTTCACCTCTCTCACTCCTATCCCTTTCCATCTTTGTAGGGCTCTGTGACCCACTCCTCCTTACGCTACCTATCTCAAACCTTCTATCTGCTAGCTTTTTCTGTTACTTTTTCCTTCCTCTCTGGACTCTGTGTGTCCCGCTCCGTTCGCCCTGCGGGCTCACTCCACTCCCCTCCCTACCCCCCAATTCCCACCCACCCCCAGGGGTCCTAACCTTATACTTCCCTAGTCACACCCCCTCACTCTTACAACCTATCCTGATCTTTCCCGCTAAAAACTAGACCCCTCCCTCTGCACAGACTCTTCCCCTACCTCCTTCCTCTACTGCTAAATCAATCTCTTCTACTATTACTAGCTTCTCTCCACTTCCTCAATTAACTTTCTTCCCATAAACTTCCACTCTCTATACCTATACCTATACTCTGTATTCTCCTTTCTCACCCCTACAGATCCTCCTACTAATTCATTCCTTCTTTCCTTTTGCCTTATACCTATAACTCCACCTCTCCTACCCTTTCTTCCACTATTACTTTATAACTTCCCTTACCTCACCACTTCTACATATGACTCCATACTTTCCCACCATGTGGATATTCTTAGCATTATTCTTTTCCTCCCTTTATTCTTCTTACCTTCTTACCTTCTTCAAACACCCACTTAAAAACCAGCCAGACTATATAAATAAACATACATCTATCATCTGCACTTCTCTTACCTCATTCTTAAATTCTACCTCCACCCCTAGCTATCACCTTCCCAAATTCCATAGGCACTCTCACCTCACCTATGCCTTACCTCTGAAAAAAATGAAACAACTAGCCCTTCCAAAAGCAACTTCACATCCAGACTTAATACTCCTACCTTAAAGATGGTGATATTCACCCCAACCCTGGCCCTTCATATCCCTCCCTAAAATATCTAAACCTAACTTCAATAACACCCTATTCATAGGACATCTAAATATACAAGTGTAAAAACAAAGTACCCTACTTACATGCCCTCTTAGACATTCACCACTTTGATATTCTGTACCTCTCAGAGACTTGGCTAAAGCCAGCCACCAAAGATACTGAGGTTATACCCCAAGGCTATAATATATACAGGCTTGATCATTCTAAACGTAAAGGTGGCAGAGTGGCAATTCTATTTAAGAACCATCTTAGCATCACCACCCTCCCAGCCTGTCCAACCCAGGATGTTAGAGCTGAAGCCATCATTGCTAAACTTCAATTAAATGCACAAAAAGCCCTTTATATCATCTGTATGTATATACCACCAGGCAACAATATACCTATCTTAGAAGACTTCCTCAGTTGGGTTTTCACTAATTACCCCCAATAAACTATAATTCTGGGTGACTTTAATATAGACTGGAATACTATTAATAGTGAAAATCCCTCCTGTCATATAAACCTACATGGTTTTACTCAATCCATTACCACTACAACAAGGCTTAATAAACCTAATAAGAAACAAAGTATCTTAGACTGGATACTCGTAAACAAAGTCAATATGCCATACAAAGTAGGAACTATGCCTGATGACCTCAGTGACCACTGCCTAACCTATATTTCTAGAGAAAAGTCTGACTATCAAAACCTCCCTAACATTAGAATAATATGCTCTACCAAACACTTTAAAACTGACTTATTTCAAAATGATCTCAAAACATGCAACTGGAACCTCTTGAAATCACTTCCTCTTAATGAAGCAGTTTCATTCTTTAACTCGACCTTCCTTTCCATTTTGGATAAACATGCCCCTGAACGCTCTATTAGAATGAAGTCTAATATAGCCCCATGGCTCTCAAAGGAAACAAAGAAATTAATTCATACTAAAAATAAAATTTGGGCCAAATGGAGATACCATAGAATCAGCTCTGATTTTCTTCATTTTTGCCAACTTAGAAATCTTACAAAAAAAGCTATAATCTCTGACAAAAAAAACTACTACTGTGAACTTCAACAAACCCATTTAAATAAACCCAAACAATTCTGGTCTTCAATCAACAAACTCCTTTCACCTGGAACAGCTAAAACTCCCTCCCCCATAAACACAGACCCAGATACCCTAACCATACTGCAAACCTTTTAACTCCTTTTTATAGAAACCATTCAATCTCTTGCTAGACAACTGAACGCCAATAACTTTTACCCTCCAAATAATCTTGTTGATTCCCCCCACAACTTCACTCTTCATCCTATCTCTACCTCTTTCATCTACAAGCTTATTCTCAAACTGAAACCCTGCACCCCCTCTGCTGATAAACTCCCCTCTCTCTTTCTTCAAAAGGCTGCGAAACAGATAGCATACCCTATATCTATACTCATTAATAGGACTATCCAAGAGGGAACCATACCAGATATATGGAAAGTCTCTCATATCATCCCACTACACAAAGGTGGTAACTCTATTGACTACACTAACTTTAGACCTATTGCTCTTCTCTCACCTCTAGCTAAGATTATGGAGAAATGTATCCATCAGCAACTTGTACAGTATCTCTCTTTACACAACATAATAGCCAACTGTCAACATGGCTTTAGACCCCACCATAGCACCTCCACTGCCCTCCTTTTCCCTTTTTTGACACCATCAACAACTATCGTAACTCCCAAACTTTTCACCTCTGCTCTATTCATTGACCTTTCTAAAGCTTTTGACATGGTGAACCACTCTTCCCTTAAATTTAAAATCCTTGAATCCCTCTCATTTGATAACCTGGCTATAAAATGGTTTACTTCTTATCTTAGCAACAGACATCAAGCCTCGTTGGGACAATCATATCTCTTCCTTATTGCCTGTTTCTATTGGAGTCCCACAGGGTCCATTCTCGCCCACTTCTCTTCTCCCTTTACATAAACAATCTCAACACTGTAATCCCTCAAGCTACCTGCATCCAATATGCTGGACTCCACTATTATTTGTTCAGCATCTACCTCTTCAGAGCTACTCTCTCTAACTCAAACTACTTTCAAACTGTAGAAACTTGGGTTTTCTAGGTACCTCCTCCTCAATGCTAAAAACAAACTTCTCCTTTTCACTCCTACCACTCGAGCCTCCCCATTAAATTTCGAAATCATGTCTAATGATACCACTGTCATCTCTCCTGACACGACAACTAAACTGCTAGGTATAACCATCGACAACAAACCCACTTTTGATCAACACATCAATAACATCATCAAAACAGTTAACAAAAAATAGGATCGTTATACGTATTAAACCATTTCTTACACCTTCTACCAGAGCTACTATCCCCCCCCATCTGATATCTACTCTCTTTTATGCCTCACCTATTTTCACTAACCTTAAGAAGGCTAACCTAAATAAACTAGCAACCTGTTACAAAAGCATTGCCCGCTTTGCCACCAGTAACCCTTTTACAACACATCACTCTCTTAACCTAAAACTCCTCCGCTGGATTCAGCTACAAAACTGCCTGATGTTCTCACAACTTACCATTGCCCACAAGATACTTTACCAACCGATAACACCCCTATACTTTCTCAACTTTTAATCCCTTATAATAATCTTACCTCCCTCGATCTTCTTCTAAACACATGACCAAATCTGTAAAAACCCATAACTTAGCTGGTGACTCTCTGTTCACCAATACTGTAGGAGAACATGGAATCAGCTACCCACTGATATCACTCTAATCCCCTCCTTACCACTCTTCAAACAAAAATCAAACTGTACTTCCAAAATCACTGGGTTTGTTCCTGTAGGACTCCTGACTAACCTTCTTCATTTTCCCCCACTCTAATATAACTATACACTGTACTTATTAGCTATACATATACTTTCTTCTTTGCCCTGTTGCTCTCCTCTTATGCTCTGACCCACTCCTCCTTTTTCTCTCCCCCGCCTCTTTTCCATCTTCTTACTTCTTCTCCTTACTGACCTTTTCTTCTCACTCTTCTCCTCCCTTGTATTTCTTCATTAATCCCTGTTTTACTTCTTTCTCTCCAACAGATTATCGAAAACAATTTTGGTAATCTTTAACTGTTTAATTGTGATGCTTCTACTGAACTATATATTTTTTTTGGGTCCTTAGGTATTTTGTTGTTCTTGTTATAAATGTACTAT
>NW_025060873.1:0-4748 GCF_019279795.1 Protopterus annectens | reverse complement strand
CACAGCCAAAAAAACAGGGAAACCCCTATGGCTCAAACAGAAAAGAAACATAACATAAAAAATAAGTTTAAACCAAGACCTACCTTGCCCATCAAGAAAAACCCAAGAACTAGCCCTTTCTGTTCTTTTTAAATTTAAGAAGAATATCAGATTTAAAATGCTTACCCAAAACTTTTTCAGCTATAAAGATCAAAAAATGTGAAAAAATAAAACTGAAGCAAAAACCCACCTTCATCAAACTTTCGGACCCTAAAGAAAGAAATAGCACAGAACATGGGACAAACTAAAGCAAAACCATTTTTTAAAAAGCTATGTTTAAGGTAAGGCTATAAAACATAATATAATGTTCTGCATTGTGTATTTAGTTCCTGCATTCCGTTAAAAAAGGGTGTGTAAACAAAAATGTCAGGTCAAATGTCTTTTTAAAATGTAAAATGCAGTCCTAGGTAAAAAACCCCATAGCAAAGCTTTCCCAGAAAAATTTTTACCCAAATCTCAGCAAACGTAAAACCCTAAATAAAGAAAACAAACAATAAGAAGTCTAACAAGCTCTACACATTTTATTTAATAAACCTAAATATACTGTATACGAAAACCAAAAAAAAAAAAGGGCAAAAAAAGAAAATATAATCACTCCCAGCCACAAAAAATATCCAAACAAGTTTAAATAAAAAAATTTTCCCACTTTTGTGATCCGAGAGCTGTTTTTGGGGGAAAAAGGAATAACAATACCAGATCCATGCAGTGTTGGGAGGTCAAATGACAACTTCCTTGAAGGTCAGGAGCAAAAGCACTACTGGGCCCCAAGTCAATGTCATTAAAGTAATCGGGAAACAAGGAAATATGAAACTATAAGAAAAGCCTTTTAAGGTAAAAAACAAGACTTTTAAAGTAAATTAAAGGATTTTAAACAAGTGCTATGAAAAATGTTTTAAAAAAAATGTTTTTTTTTTTTTTTTTTAAAGTTTCTAAAAGGCTTTTGTTAAATGAAAAGTATCTAGTTTTGTAAATGTGAAATGATAAAGAAAAATGTTTATTTATCACCCAAAATTTGCATGAAAGTTGTCTGTTTTAAAAAAACCCAAAATTTTTAAAGGGCTTCAGTATACATCTATTTTAGGGGGGTTTTTAAAAACCTTTTTTCTAAACAAAAAAAAGGGGGAAAATTCATGAGTTCAGCAAGATTTTTGTTCTTTCTAAAAAAAAAAAAAAAAATTTCCCTTTTTAGTTTTTTAAAAAAAAGTTAACTAAATGTCTTCAGCTTGTATTTATGTTGTTACAAAATGTGGTGTTTTTGTAAGGGAAAACTTACAGCTTAGCATAATCATTAATGTTTTTTGCAGCTTAAATTTCAGTTCAATGTGGTTAGGGGTCTGCAGAATTTATAGGTTAAATGTTTCACCCTGTTTAAAAGGTTAAAAATTGAAAAGTGGGTTTTTTTCCCCTTCAGTTGTTTCTGAATGCATTATACTGCAAAAGGGGTTCAATGTAAAATACTTTAACACCATTTAAATTAATTTGATAAACTTTGTTTTAAATTTTGCACAAGCAGTTTCTTTAGTTAAAAAAAAAAAGGGGGTTGTAATTTTTAAAAAGGCTTTCCTACAAACAACCCTTTAAATGGGCTAGCCCAAAAAAACTGAATTTAAATTTAAATAAAAATGCAGGTTTACAAAATGTTTTTCTTTTATTTATAAAGTTATTTCAACTATTGTGAAATAATCTGTAAATAGTTCCAACAGGTTTTAGAGCAACACTTCATTAAGGGGGAAGCAACTGTGTGTAAGGCATGATTAGGTCATTTGGGAAAAGTAAAGTTCCTAGTTAATATCCCCCTTTCCCAAACACTAAAACACCTTTTCCCAGATGGTTTACAAACAACACACAAAATTATAAAATATAATACCAAAAAAAGGAAGGGAGATAGGTGGGCAGGCAGGGGGGTGTAAAAGGTTGGAAGCCATCCTTTTTAAATTATCTCCCCAAAAAATAATTTTTTTCCATCACAAAAATTAATTAATTACAAATATAAAAAAAACCCCAAAGGGTCACTTTTTTAATCTGTATAAAATGATATATAGCTAGGCATGTATAATTAAATATTTGGGAATTTAAATTTGGGTTTAAGGTGATAGAAAAAAGTAAACCTAATCCTCACTTAATCTATCAAGCTAAAAAAATTTTAAATTCTTACAAGAAACACACCTAAACAAAGAAAAATGGTTAAAAATTAGCTCAAAAAATGGATCAAGCAAATATTTCATCAGGGGACAGCTCTGCTACAAAAGGAACACTTTCAAGAGAACATAACAAAAAGCAACTATGATACGAAAAGGGAAAAAGGGGTTTTTTTATAGCCATCCACAAACAAAAACAATACCTCTTCTTGAAATATATGGTTCAAACCAAACATTTCCTTTTTTTACAAAAACTATAACCTGCTCTTAAAATTTCCCAACACTCATCATTATGGGGGGGGGGAAAATTTCCTAATTGACCCCTTACCGATAGTTGAAAAAAACAGAAAACAACCCGCCCAAGTCACATCAGTTTTAAATGATCTTATACAAAATCACAACCTTGCAACCCCCAATTTAAAATTTTGGGTCATGACAATCAATAAACAAATATACTTTTTATTCCCCCCCACATAAAGTATGGTCAAGAATAGACTATTTCCTGATCTTCCCCAACCTCTCTAGGTTTTGCCCAAAATTTTGTAATAAATAATAGAATAATCTTGGGTCATTTCCCGAACAAATTACCCTCAACAAAAATCTCCAATCTCCTAAACAGGAGGCCCTTCAAATGGTACTTAAACAATAACCTTTTAAACCATAAAGAGTTAATTGAGGAGTTAGGTAAAACTATAAAACAATTTGGGCCCAAAAAATCACAAAGCCCAAAATTTCCCTTAGACATTCAATGGGCGCCACCAAAACTGATTAAGGGGAAAATTTTTAAAACAGAAAGCTTCACTGTAAAAAAACAAGAGCAAGAAAAGATTAGACTGCTTGAATCCAATACACAAGATTTAAATTTCAATTACAAACCCAAACAATCAAAGAACTAGAAAGGAAAAATTTCAAAATTTAAAAAACTTTACTTATACAACTACATAAACAACAATAAATGGAATTTAAACTCATATATAACTACCTGAATGGGCACAAACCCCTTCTAAGGTACTAGCAAATATGATAAACATAAAAACTCTTCAAATATCCCAGAAATACACTATAAAGATAAAATCTACACAACAAAAAGATATAATTAATTTGTTTGGGACATATAAAACAAGATTTATAACCCGAAAAGCATAAAATTTGTCTAATCTAAAAGAAAAGTTCTTAAATTTTTTAAAAATTTCCCCAAAAACTTGAAGAAGAAAAATAAAACCCTTATTGACAGTCCCTTATCAATCAGTGAAAAAAAAATTTGGTTTAAAAAAATAAAGGTCAACAAATCCCCAGGCCCTGACGGATTTACAGCTATGTTCTACAAAAATTTAGCCACATCAGCTCAATATTGTTAAGACTTTACAACTTTATTATAGAATATGGCTTTACAGACAAATACAAAATAACTCAAAGACAATTTTAATCCAAAAACCCTTAATTCAGACAAACTAAACTCTGAATTACAGGCCCATTGCCCTTATAAATCTTGACAAAAAGATTTTGATTCACTTTTGGACAATTACAAAAACCTTGGACAAAATTATTTCCCCAGAACAACTGGGCTTTATGAAAAAAGACAATTAAGGATAATACCTGCACGTTAGACACCTTAATTTCTCTCTTAGCTAAAGACAACTACCCAAGATATGCACTTACAATAGATGCCTCAAAAGCGTTTGATAATGTTGACCAAGATTTCCTTTTCTTAACAATGTCAAAAACTTTAATTTTTTCATCAAGATGATTTACAACAATGCTACAACCAGCTAAGCATTAACAAGAGGTACTTTTAACCCTCAAAATCACAAAGGAACTTGCCAAGGTTGCCCATTGTCTCCTTTCTTTTCAAAAAATAAATATCTCCCAAAAACACCTTTTCACCATTTCCCAAAGGTTTATAACACAATAGTAAAATACTCAGCTTTTGCTGACACCTAAATTTTTACTTGAACTCCCAAAACAGACTTATCAAAATACTTTCCTCAATTAAACAATTTCTACAATAGCAAATTACAACATGAACCCCAAAAATCCTTCCATATTCCTCTCAACCCCATAAATCATAATGATCAACTTTCCCCTTTTGTTGATATACCTTTAACATACAAGCTAAAATACCTAGGCATAAACTTTTTCAACCTACAAAGAAATGCATAGTTCAATCTCTTAAAAACTTGGGATAAATTAGGCAAGACATCTTAAGATGGGAAAACTTAAATTTCCTCTAAATCTCTTTTTTTTCCAAAACTTTCCCAAATATTTTCCAAAAAAAAAATATTTACAACAATGGAAAAGGCCCCCCCCCAAATTCCTATGGCACCTAAAACAACAAGAATAAGCTACCAAAATTTCAAACCAAAATAAAAGGTGGGTTGGGCTACAGATTTTAGTCTGTACTACCTTATCATAAAAGCAAACAGGTTGATCCAAATTTAGAATATGATAGTAAAAGAGACCTGGTACCCAATATGGGTTAAAATATGGGCAAATTTACTAAGTTCCTAAACATAAATCCCAAAGCTGTTCCTTTCCTCCAACCCAAACAAAAATTTTTGCAAACTCACCCAA